>NW_027457815.1:175000-177500 GCF_050624435.1 Tenrec ecaudatus
GGGTTAGCTTTAGGGTTAGGGATTCGGTTAGCATTAGCGTTAGGGTTAGGGTTAGGGTTAGCGTTAGGGTTAGGGTTAGGGTTAGGGTTAGGGTGAGGGTTAAGGTTAGGATTAGGGTTAGCGTTAGGGTTAGGTTTAGGGTTAGGGTTAGGGTTAGGGTTAGGGTTAGTTTACGGTTAGCGTTAGGGTTAGGGTTAGGGTTAGGGTTAGGGTTAGCATTAGCGTTAGGGTTAGCGTTAGGGTTAGGGTTAGGGTTAGGGTTAGGGTTAGCGTTAGGGTTAGGGTTAGGGTTAGGGTTAGGGTTAGCGTTAGGGTTAGGGTTAGGGTTAGCGTTGGGGTTAGGGTTAGCGTTAGGTTGAGGTTTAGGGTTAGGGTTAGGGTTAGGGTTAGCGTTAGGGTTAGGGTTAGGGTTTGGGTTAGAGTTAGGGTTAGGTTTAGCGTAAGGGTTAGGGTTAGAGTTAGGGTTAGTGTTAGTTTTAGGGTTAGGGTTAGGTTTAGGGTTAGCGTTAGGGTTAGGGTTAGCATTAGCGTTAGGGTTAGGGTTAGGGTTATCGTTAGGGTAAGGGTTAGTGTTAGTGTTAGGGTTAGCGTTAAGGTTAGGTTTAGCGTTAGCTTTAGGGTTATGGTTAGGGTTAGCGTTAGTGTTAGGGTTAGGGTTAGCGTTAGCGTTAGGGTTAGGGTTAGGGTTAGGGTTACCGTTAGTGTTAGGGTTAGGGTTAGCCTTAGCGTTACGGTTAGGGAAAGGGTTAGGGTTAGGGTTAGCGTTAGGGTTACGGTTAGGGTTAGGGTTAGGGTTAGTTTAGGGTTAGCGTTAGGGTTAGGGTTACGGTTAGGGTTAGGGTTAGGGTTAGGGTTAGGGTTAGGGTTAGCGTTAGGGTTAGGGTTAGGGTTAGGGTTAGGGTTAGCGTTAGCGTTAGGGTTAGGGTTAGCGTTAGCGTTAGGGTTAGGTTTAAGGTTAGTGTTATGGTTAGGGTTAGCGTTAGGGTCAGGGTTAGGGTTAGGGTTAGCGTTAGGGTTAGCGTTAGGGTTAGGGTTATGGTTATTGTTAGGGTGAGGGTTAGGGTTAAGGTTAGGGTTTGGGTTAGCGATAGGGTTAGGTTTAGGGTTAGGGTTAGGGTTAGGGTTAGTGTTACGGTAAGTGTTAGCGTTAGGGTTAGGGTTAGGGTTAGGTTTAGCGTAAGGGTTAGGGTTAGGGTTAGGGTTAGAGTTAGGGTTTGGGTTAGGGTTAGCGTTAGTGTTAGGGTTAGCGTTAGGGTTAGGTTTAGGGTTAGGGTTAGGGTTAGGGTTAGGGTTAGGGTTAGCGTTAGGGTTAGGGTTAGGGTTAGGGTTAGGGTTAGCGTTAGGGTTAGGTTTAGGGTTAGGGTTAGGGTTAGGGTTAGCGTTAGGGTTAGGGTTAGGGTTAGGGTTAGAGGTAGGGTTAGGTTTAGCGTAAGGGTTAGGGTTAGAGTTAGGGTTAGGTTTAGGGTTAGGGTTATGGTTAGGGTTAGCGTTAGGGTTAGGGTTAGCATTAGCGTTAAGGTTAGGGTTAGGGTTAGGGTTAGGGTTAGCGTTAGGGTAAGGGTTAGGATTAGTGTTAGGGTTAGCGTTAGTGTTAGGGTTAGGGTTAGCGTTAGCGTTAGGGTTGGGGTTAGGTTTCGGTTAGGGTTAGGGTTAGGGTGAGGGTTAGCATTAGGGTTAGGGTTAGGGTTAGCGTTAGCGTTAGGTTTAGGGTTAGCGTTAGCGTTAGGGTTAGGGTTAAGTTAGCGTTAGGGTTATGGTTAGGGTTAGTGTTAGGGTTAGGTTTAGCGTAAGGGTTAGGGTTAGGGTTAGGGTTAGGGTTAGCGTTAGTGTTAGCATTAGCGTTAGGGTTAGGGTTAGGTTTAGCGTTAGGGCTAGGGTTAGCATTAGCGTTAGGTTTAGGGTTAGGGTTAGGGTTAGCGTTGGGGTTAGGGTTAGCATTAGCGTTAGGGTTAGGGTTAGGGTTAGGGTTAGCGTTAGAATTAAGGTTAGAGGTAGGGTTAGCGTTAAGGTTAGGGTTAGCGTTAGCGTTAGGGGTAGGGTTAGGATTACGGTTAGGGTTAGCGTTAGTGTTAGGGTTAGGGTTAGCGTTAGCGTTAGGGTTAGAGTTAGTGTTAGGGTTAGGGTTAGGGTTAGGATTAGGGCTAGGGTTAGCTTTAGGGTTAGGGTTAGGGTTAGGGTTAGGTTTCCGGTTAGGGTTAGCGTTAGGGTTAGGGTTAGGGTTAGTGTTAGGGTTAGGTTTAGGATTAAGTTTAGGGTTAGGGTTAGCGTTAGGTTTAGATTTAGGGTTAGGGTTAGGGTTAGGGTTAGGGTTAGGGTTAGCATTAGCGTTAGGGTTTGGGTTAGGGTTAGGGTTAGGTTTAGCATAAGGGTTAGGGTTAGGTTTAGGGTTAGGGTTAGGTTAGGGTTGGCGTTAGGGTTAGCATTAGCGTTAGGGTTAGGGTTAAGGTTAGGGTTAGCTTTAGGGTTAGGGATAGGGTTAGCATTAGCGTTAGGGTTAGGG
>NW_027457816.1:0-62327 GCF_050624435.1 Tenrec ecaudatus
GGGCTCCCCTAGCCTTCAGGCTAGGGCACCCCTAGGCTTTAGGCTAGGGCTCCCCTAGGCTAAGGCTAGGGCTCCCCTAGCCTTCAGGCTAGGGCACCCCTAGGCTTTAGGCTAGGGCTCCCCTAGGCTAAGGCTAGGGCTCCCTAGCCTTCAGGCTAGGGCACCCCTAGGCTTTAGGCTAGGGCTCCCCTAGGCTAAGGCTAGGGCTCCCCTAGCCTTCAGGCTAGGGCACCCCTAGGCTTTAGGCTAGGGCTCCCCTAGGCTAAGGCTAGGGCTCCCCTAGCCTTCAGGCTGGGGCACCCCTAGGCTTTAGGCTAGGGCTCCCCTAGGCTAAGGCTAGGGCTCCCCTAGCCTTCAGGCTGGGGCACCCCTAGGCTTTAGGCTAGGGCTCCCCTAGGCTAAGGCTAGGGCTCCCCTAGCCTTCAGGCTGGGGCACCCCTAGGCTTTAGGCTAGGGGCTCCCCTAGGCTAAGGCTAGGGCTCCCCTAGCCTTCAGGCTGGGGGCACCCTAGGCTTTAGGCTAGGCTCCCCTAGGCTAAGCAGGGCTCCCCTAGCCTTCAGGCTGGGGCACCCCTAGGCTTTAGGCTAGGGCTCCCCTAGGCTAAGGCTAGGGCTCCCCTAGCCTTCAGGCTGGGGCACCCCTAGGCTTTAGGCTAGGGCTCCCCTAGGCTAAGGCTAGGGCTCCCCTAGGCCTTCAGGCTGGGGCACCCCTAGGCTTTAGGCTAGGGCTCCCCTAGGCTAAGGCTAGGGCTCCCCTAGCCTTCAGGCTGGGGCACCCCTAGGCTTTAGGCTAGGGCTCCCCTAGGCTAAGGCTAGGGCTCCCCTAGCCTTCAGGCTGGGGCACCCCTAGGCTTTAGGCTAGGGCTCCCCTAGGCTAAGGCTAGGGCTCCCCTAGCCTTCAGGCTGGGGCACCCCTAGGCTTTAGGCTAGGGCTCCCCTAGGCTAAGGCTAGGGCTCCCCTAGCCTTCAGGCTGGGGCACCCCTAGGCTTTAGGCTAGGGCTCCCCTAGGCTAAGGCTAGGGCTCCCCTAGCCTTCAGGCTGGGGCACCCCTAGGCTTTAGGCTAGGGCTCCCCTAGGCTAAGGCTAGGGCTCCCCTAGCCTTCAGGCTGGGGCACCCTAGGCTTTAGGCTAGGGCTCCCCTAGGCTAAGGCTAGGGCTCCCCTAGCCTTCAGGCTGGGGCACCCCTAGGCTTTAGGCTAGGGCTCCCCTAGGCTAAGGCTAGGGCTCCCCTAGCCTTCAGGCTAGGGCACCCCTAGGCTTTAGGCTAGGGCTCCCCTAGGCTAAGGCTAGGGCTCCCCTAGCCTTCAGGCTAGGGCACCCCTAGGCTTTAGGCTAGGGCTCCCCTAGGCTAAGGCTAGGGCTCCCCTAGCCTTCAGGCTAGGGCACCCCTAGGCTTTAGGCTAGGCTCCCCTAGGCTAAGGCTAGGGCTCCCCTAGCCTTCAGGCTAGGGCACCCCTAGGCTTTAGGCTAGGGCTCCCCTAGGCTAAGGCTAGGGCTCCCCTAGCCTTCAGGCTAGGGCACCCCTAGGCTTTAGGCTAGGGCTCCCCTAGGCTAAGGCTAGGGCTCCCCTAGCCTTCAGGCTAGGGCACCCCTAGGCTTTAGGCTAGGGCTCCCCTAGGCTAAGGCTAGGGCTCCCCTAGCCTTCAGGCTAGGGCACCCCTAGGCTTTAGGCTAGGGCTCCCCTAGGCTAAGGCTAGGCTCCCCTAGCCTTCAGGCTAGGGCACCCCTAGGCTTTAGGCTAGGGCTCCCCTAGGCTAAGGCTAGGGCTCCCCTAGCCTTCAGGCTAGGGCACCCCTAGGCTTTAGGCTCCCCTAGGCTAAGGCTAGGGCTCCCCTAGCCTTCAGGCTAGGGCACCCCTAGGCTTTAGGCTCCCCTAGGCTAAGGCTAGGGCTCCCCTAGCCTTCAGGCTAGGGCACCCCTAGGCTTTAGGCTCCCCTAGGCTAAGGCTAGGGCTCCCCTAGCCTTCAGGCTAGGGCACCCCTAGGCTTTAGGCTCCCCTAGGCTAAGGCTAGGGGCTCCCCTAGCCTTCAGGCTAGGGCACCCCTAGGCTTTAGGCTCCCCTAGGCTAAGGCTAGGGCTCCCCTAGCCTTCAGGCTAGGGCTCCCCTAGGCTTTAGGCTCCCCTAGGCTAAGGCTAGGGCTCCCCTAGGCTAAGGCTAGGGCTCCCCTAGCCTTCAGGCTAGGGCACCCCTAGGCTTTAGGCTCCCCTAGGCTAAGGCTAGGGCTCCCGTAGGCTAAGGCTAGGGCTCCCCTAGCCTTCAGGCTAGGGCACCCCTAGGCTTTAGGCTCCCCTAGGCTAAGGCTAGGGCTACCCTAGCCTTCAGGCCTAGGGCACCCCTAGGCTTTAGGCTCCCCTAGGCTAAGGCTAGGGCTCCCCTAGCCTTCAGGCTAGGGCTCCCCTAGCCTTCAGGCTAGGGCACCCCTAGGCTTTAGGCTCCCCTAGGCTAAGGCTAGGGCTCCCCTAGCCTTCAGGGCTAGGGCACCCCTAGGCTTTAGGCTCCCCTAGGCTAAGGCTAGTGCTCCCCTAGCCTTCAGGCTAGGGCACCCCTAGGCTTTAGGCTCCCCTAGGCTAAGGCTAGGGCTCCCCTAGCCTTCAGGCTAGGGCACCCCTAGGCTTTAGGCTCCCCTAGGCTAAGGCTAGGGCTCCCCTAGCCTTCAGGCTAGGGCTCGCCTAGCCTTCAGGCTAGGGCACCCCTAGGCTTTAGGCTCCCCTAGGCTAAGGTTAGGGCTCCCCTAGCCTTCAGGCTAGGGCACCCCTAGGCTTTAGGCACCCTAGGCTAAGGCTAGGGCTCCCCTAGCCTTCAGGCTAGGGCACCCCTAGGCTTTAGGCTCCCCTAGGCTAAGGCTAGGGCTCCCCTAGCCTTCAGGCTAGGGCACCCCTAGGCTTTAGGCTCCCCTAGGCTAAGGCTAGGGCTCCCCTAGCCTTCAGGCTAGGGCACCCCTAGGCTTTAGGCTCCCCTAGGCTAAGGCTAGGGCTCCCCTAGCCTTCAGGCTAGGGCCCCCTAGGCTTTAGGCTCCCCTAGGCTAAGGCTAGGGCTCCCCTAGCCTTCAGGCTAGGGCACCCCTAGGCTTTAGGCTCCCCTAGGCTAAGGCTAGGCTCCCCTAGCCTTCAGGCTAGGGCACCCCTAGGCTTTAGGCTCCCCTAGGCTAAGGCTAGGGCTCCCCTAGCCTTCAGGCTAGGGCACCCTAGGCTTTAGGCTCCCCCTAGGCTAAGGCTAGGGCTCCCCTAGCCTTCAGGCTAGGGCACCCCTAGGCTTTAGGCTCCCCTAGGCTAAGGCTAGGGCTCCCCTAGCCTTCAGGCTAGGGCACCCCTAGGCTTTAGGCTCCCCTAGGCTAAGGCTAGGGCTCCCCTAGCCTTCAGGCTAGGGCACCCCTAGGCTTTAGGCTCCCCTAGGCTAAGGCTAGGGCTCCCCTAGCCTTCAGGCTAGGGCACCCCTAGGCTTTAGGCTCCCCTAGGCTAAGGCTAGGGCTCCCCTAGCCTTCAGGCTAGGGCACCCCTAGGCTTTAGGCTCCCCTAGGGCTAAGGCTAGGGCTCCCCTAGCCTTCAGGCTAGGGCACCCCTAGGCTTTAGGCTCCCCTAGGCTAAGGCTAGGGCTCCCCTAGCCTTCAGGCTAGGGCACCCCTAGGCTTTAGGCTCCCCTAGGCTAAGGCTAGGGCTCCCCTAGCCTTCAGGCTAGGGCACCCCTAGGCTTTAGGCTCCCCTAGGCTAAGGCTAGGGCTCCCCTAGCCTTCAGGCTAGGGCACCCCTAGGCTTTAGGCTCCCCTAGGCTAAGGCTAGGGCTCCCCTAGCCTTCAGGCTAGGGCACCCCTAGGCTTTAGGCTCCCCTAGGCTAAGGCTAGGGCTCCCCTAGCCTTCAGGCTAGGGCACCCCTAGGCTTTAGGCTCCCCTAGGCTAAGGCTAGGGCTCCCCTAGCCTTCAGGCTAGGGCACCCCTAGGCTTTAGGCTCCCCTAGGCTAAGGCTAGGGCTCCCCTAGCCTTCAGGCTAGGGCACCCCTAGGCTTTAGGCTCCCCTAGGCTAAGGCTAGGGCTCCCCCTAGCCTTCAGGCTAGGGCACCCCTAGGCTTTAGGCTCCCCTAGGCTAAGGCTAGGGCTCCCCTAGCCTTCAGGCTAGGGCACCCCTAGGCTTTAGGCTCCCCTAGGCTAAGGCTAGGGCTCCCCTAGCCTTCAGGCTAGGGCACCCCTAGGCTTTAGGCTCCCCTAGGCTAAGGCTAGGGCTCCCCTAGCCTTCAGGCTAGGGCACCCCTAGGCTTTAGGCTCCCCTAGGCTAAGGCTAGGGCTCCCCTAGCCTTCAGGCTAGGGCACCCCTAGGCTTTAGGCTCCCCTAGGCTAAGGCTAGGGCTCCCCTAGCCTTCAGGCTAGGGCACCCCTAGGCTTTAGGCTCCCCTAGGCTAAGGCTAGGGCTCCCCTAGCCTTCAGGCTAGGGCACCCCTAGGCTTTAGGCTCCCCTAGGCTAAGGCTAGGGCTCCCCTAGCCTTCAGGCTAGGGCACCCCTAGGCTTTAGGCTCCCCTAGGCTAAGGCTAGGGCTCCCCTAGCCTTCAGGCTAGGGCACCCCTAGGCTTTAGGCTCCCCTAGGCTAAGGCTAGGGCTCCCCTAGCCTTCAGGCTAGGGCACCCCTAGGCTTTAGGCTCCCCTAGGCTAAGGCTAGGGCTCCCCTAGCCTTCAGGCTAGGGCACCCCTAGGCTTTAGGCTCCCCTAGGCTAAGGCTAGGGCTCCCCTAGCCTTCAGGCTAGGGCACCCCTAGGCTTTAGGCTCCCCTAGGCTAAGGCTAGGGCTCCCCTAGCCTTCAGGCTAGGGCACCCCTAGGCTTTAGGCTCCCCTAGGCTAAGGCTAGGGCTCCCCTAGCCTTCAGGCTAGGGCTCCCCTAGGCTTTAGGCTCCCCTAGGCTAAGGCTAGGGCTCCCCTAGGCTAAGGCTAGGGCTCCCCTAGCCTTCAGGCTAGGGCACCCCTAGGCTTTAGGCTCCCCTAGGCTAAGGCTAGGGCTCCCCTAGGCAAAGGCTAGGGCTCCCCTAGCCTTCAGGCTAGGGCACCCCTAGGCTTTAGGCTCCCCTAGGCTAAGGCTAGGGCTACCCTAGCCTTCAGGCTAGGGCACCCCTAGGCTTTAGGCTCCCCTAGGCTAAGGCTAGGGCTCCCCTAGCCTTCAGGCTAGGGCTCCCCTAGCCTTCAGGCTAGGGCACCCCTAGGCTTTAGGCTCCCCTAGGCTAAGGCTAGGGCTCCCCTAGCCTTCAGGCTAGGGCACCCCTAGGCTTTAGGCTCCCCTAGGCTAAGGCTAGGGCTCCCCTAGCCTTCAGGCTAGGGCTCCCCTAGCCTTCAGGCTAGGGCACCCCTAGGCTTTAGGCTCCCCTAGGCTAAGGCTAGGGCTCCCCTAGCCTTCAGGCTAGGGCACCCCTAGGCTTTAGGCTCCCCTAGGCTAAGGCTAGGGCTCCCCTAGCCTTCAGGCTAGGGCTCGCCTAGCCTTCAGGCTAGGGCACCCCTAGGCTTTAGGCTCCCCTAGGCTAAGGCTAGGGCTCCCCTAGCCTTCAGGCTAGGGCACCCCTAGGCTTTAGGCTCCCCTAGGCTAAGGCTAGGGCTCCCCTAGCCTTCAGGCTAGGGCACCCCTAGGCTTTAGGCTCCCCTAGGCTAAGGCTAGGGCTCCCCTAGCCTTCAGGCTAGGGCACCCCTAGGCTTTAGGCTCCCCTAGGCTAAGGCTAGGGCTCCCCTAGCCTTCAGGCTAGGGCACCCCTAGGCTTTAGGCTCCCCTAGGCTAAGGCTAGGGCTCCCCTAGCCTTCAGGCTAGGGCACCCCTAGGCTTTAGGCTCCCCTAGGCTAAGGCTAGGGCTCCCCTAGCCTTCAGGCTAGGGCACCCCTAGGCTTTAGGCTCCCCTAGGCTAAGGCTAGGGCTCCCCTAGCCTTCAGGCTAGGGCACCCCTAGGCTTTAGGCTCCCCTAGGCTAAGGCTAGGGCTCCCCTAGCCTTCAGGCTAGGGCACCCCCTAGGCTTTAGGCTCCCCTAGGCTAAGGCTAGGGCTCCCCTAGCCTTCAGGCTAGGGCACCCCTAGGCTTTAGGCTCCCCTAGGCTAAGGCTAGGGCTCCCCTAGCCTTCAGGCTAGGGCACCCCTAGGCTTTAGGCTCCCCTAGGCTAAGGCTAGGGCTCCCCTAGCCTTCAGGCTAGGGCACCCCTAGGCTTTAGGCTCCCCTAGGCTAAGGCTAGGGCTCCCCTAGCCTTCAGGCTAGGGCACCCCTAGGCTTTAGGCTCCCCTAGGCTAAGGCTAGGGCTCCCCTAGCCTTCAGGCTAGGGCACCCCTAGGCTTTAGGCTCCCCTAGGCTAAGGCTAGGGCTCCCCTAGCCTTCAGGCTAGGGCACCCCTAGGCTTTAGGCTCCCCTAGGCTAAGGCTAGGGCTCCCCTAGCCTTCAGGCTAGGGCACCCCTAGGCTTTAGGCTCCCCTAGGCTATGGCTAGGGCTCCCCTAGCCTTCAGGCTAGGGCACCCCTAGGCTTTAGGCTCCCCTAGGCTAAGGCTAGGGCTCCCCTAGCCTTCAGGCTAGGGCACCCCTAGGCTTTAGGCTCCCCTAGGCTAAGGCTAGGGCTCCCCTAGCCTTCAGGCTAGGGCACCCCTAGGCTTTAGGCTCCCCTAGGCTAAGGCTAGGGCTCCCCTAGCCTTCAGGCTAGGGCACCCCTAGGCTTTAGGCTCCCCTAGGCTAAGGCTAGGGCTCCCCTAGCCTTCAGGCTAGGGCACCCCTAGGCTTTAGGCTCCCCTAGGCTAAGGCTAGGGCTCCCCTAGCCTTCAGGCTAGGGCACCCCTAGGCTTTAGGCTCCCCTAGGCTAAGGCTAGGGCTCCCCTAGCCTTCAGGCTAGGGCACCCCTAGGCTTTAGGCTCCCCTAGGCTAAGGCTAGGGCTCCCCTAGCCTTCAGGCTAGGGCACCCCTAGGCTTTAGGCTCCCCTAGGCTAAGGCTAGGGCTCCCCTAGCCTTCAGGCTAGGGCACCCCTAGGCTTTAGGCTCCCCTAGGCTAAGGCTAGGGCTCCCCTAGCCTTCAGGCTAGGGCACCCCTAGGCTTTAGGCTCCCCTAGGCTAAGGCTAGGGCTCCCCTAGCCTTCAGGCTAGGGCACCCCTAGGCTTTAGGCTCCCCTAGGCTAAGGCTAGGGCTCCCCTAGCCTTCAGGCTAGGGCACCCCTAGGCTTTAGGCTCCCCTAGGCTAAGGCTAGGGCTCCCCTAGCCTTCAGGCTAGGGCACCCCTAGGCTTTAGGCTCCCCTAGGCTAAGGCTAGGGCTCCCCTAGCCTTCAGGCTAGGGCACCCCTAGGCTTTAGGCTAGGGCTCCCCTAGGCTAAGGCTAGGGCTCCCCTAGCCTTCAGGCTAGGGCACCCCTAGGCTTTAGGCTAGGGCTCCCCTAGGCTAAGGCTAGGGCTCCCCTAGCCTTCAGGCTAGGGCACCCCTAGGCTTTAGGCTAGGGCTCCCCTAGGCTAAGGCTAGGGCTCCCCTAGCCTTCAGGCTAGGGCACCCCTAGGCTTTAGGCTAGGGCTCCCCTAGGCTAAGGCTAGGGCTCCCCTAGCCTTCAGGCTAGGGCACCCCTAGGCTTTAGGCTAGGGCTCCCCTAGGCTAAGGCTAGGGCTCCCCTAGCCTTCAGGCTAGGGCACCCCTAGGCTTTAGGCTAGGGCTCCCCTAGGCTAAGGCTAGGGCTCCCCTAGCCTTCAGGCTAGGGCACCCCTAGGCTTTAGGCTAGGGCTCCCCTAGGCTAAGGCTAGGGCTCCCCTAGCCTTCAGGCTAGGGCACCCCTAGGCTTTAGGCTAGGGCTCCCCTAGGCTAAGGCTAGGGCTCCCCTAGCCTTCAGGCTAGGGCACCCCTAGGCTTTAGGCTAGGGCTCCCCTAGGCTAAGGCTAGGGCTCCCTAGCCTTCAGGCTAGGGCACCCCTAGGCTTTAGGCTAGGGCTCCCCTAGGCTAAGGCTAGGGCTCCCCTAGCCTTCAGGCTAGGGCACCCCTAGGCTTTAGGCTAGGGCTCCCCTAGGCTAAGGCTAGGGCTCCCCTAGCCTTCAGGCTAGGGCACCCCTAGGCTTTAGGCTAGGGCTCCCCTAGGCTAAGGCTAGGGCTCCCCTAGCCTTCAGGCTAGGGCACCCCTAGGCTTTAGGCTAGGGCTCCCCTAGGCTAAGGCTAGGGCTCCCCTAGCCTTCAGGCTAGGGCACCCCTAGGCTTTAGGCTAGGGCTCCCCTAGGCTAAGGCTAGGGCTCCCCTAGCCTTCAGGCTAGGGCACCCCTAGGCTTTAGGCTAGGGCTCCCCTAGGCTAAGGCTAGGGCTCCCTAGCCTTCAGGCTAGGGCACCCCTAGGCTTTAGGCTAGGGCTCCCTAGGCTAAGGCTAGGGCTCCCCTAGCCTTCAGGCTAGGGCACCCCTAGGCTTTAGGCTAGGGCTCCCCTAGGCTAAGGCTAGGGCTCCCCTAGCCTTCAGGCTAGGGCACCCCTAGGCTTTAGGCTAGGGCTCCCCTAGGCTAAGGCTAGGGCTCCCCTAGCCTTCAGGCTAGGGCACCCCTAGGCTTTAGGCTAGGGCTCCCCTAGGCTAAGGCTAGGGCTCCCCTAGCCTTCAGGCTAGGGCACCCCTAGGCTTTAGGCTAGGGCTCCCCTAGGCTAAGGCTAGGGCTCCCCTAGCCTTCAGGCTAGGGCACCCCTAGGCTTTAGGCTAGGGCTCCCCTAGGCTAAGGCTAGGGCTCCCCTAGCCTTCAGGCTAGGGCACCCCTAGGCTTTAGGCTAGGGCTCCCCTAGGCTTTAGGCTCCCCTAGGCTAAGGCTAGGGCTCCCCTAGCCTTCAGGCTAGGGCACCCCTAGGCTTTAGGCTCCCCTAGGCTAAGGCTAGGGCTCCCCTAGCCTTCAGGCTAGGGCACCCCTAGGCTTTAGGCTCCCCTAGGCTAAGGCTAGGGCTCCCCTAGCCTTCAGGCTAGGGCACCCCTAGGCTTTAGGCTAGGGCTCCCCTAGGCTAAGGCTAGGGCTCCCCTAGCCTTCAGGCTAGGGCACCCCTAGGCCTTTAGGCTAGGGCTCCCCTAGGCTAAGGCTAGGGCTCCCCTAGCCTTCAGGCTAGGGCACCCCTAGGCTTTAGGCTAGGGCTCCCCTAGGCTAAGGCTAGGGCTCCCCTAGCCTTCAGGCTAGGGCACCCCTAGGCTTTAGGCTAGGGCTCCCCTAGGCTAAGGCTAGGGCTCCCCTAGCCTTCAGGCTAGGGCACCCCTAGGCTTTAGGCTAGGGCTCCCCTAGGCTAAGGCTAGGGCTCCCCTAGCCTTCAGGCTAGGGCACCCCTAGGCTTTAGGCTAGGGCTCCCCTAGGCTAAGGCTAGGGCTCCCCTAGCCTTCAGGCTAGGGCACCCCTAGGCTTTAGGCTAGGGCTCCCCTAGGCTAAGGCTAGGGCTCCCCTAGCCTTCAGGCTAGGGCACCCCTAGGCTTTAGGCTAGGGCTCCCCTAGGCTAAGGCTAGGGCTCCCCTAGCCTTCAGGCTAGGGCAACCCTAGGCTTTAGGCTAGGGCTCCCCTAGGCTAAGGCTAGGGCTCCCCTAGCCTTCAGGCTAGGGCAACCCTAGGCTTTAGGCTAGGGCTCCCCTAGGCTAAGGCTAGGGCTCCCCTAGCCTTCAGGCTAGGGCAACCCTAGGCTTTAGGCTAGGGCTCCCCTAGGCTAAGGCTAGGGCTCCCCTAGCCTTCAGGCTAGGGCAACCCTAGGCTTTAGGCTAGGGCTCCCCTAGGCTAAGGCTAGGGCTCCCCTAGCCTTCAGGCTAGGGCAACCCTAGGCTTTAGGCTAGGGCTCCCCTAGGCTAAGGCTAGGGCTCCCCTAGCCTTCAGGCTAGGGCAACCCTAGGCTTTAGGCTAGGGCTCCCCTAGGCTAAGGCTAGGGCTCCCCTAGCCTTCAGGCTAGGGCAACCCTAGGCTTTAGGCTAGGGCTCCCCTAGGCTAAGGCTAGGGCTCCCCTAGCCTTCAGGCTAGGGCAACCCTAGGCTTTAGGCTAGGGCTCCCCTAGGCTAAGGCTAGGGCTCCCCTAGCCTTCAGGCTAGGGCAACCCTAGGCTTTAGGCTAGGGCTCCCCTAGGCTAAGGCTAGGGCTCCCCTAGCCTTCAGGCTAGGGCAACCCTAGGCTTTAGGCTAGGGCTCCCCTAGGCTAAGGCTAGGGCTCCCCTAGCCTTCAGGCTAGGGCAACCCTAGGCTTTAGGCTAGGGCTCCCCTAGGCTAAGGCTAGGGCTCCCCTAGCCTTCAGGCTAGGGCAACCCTAGGCTTTAGGCTAGGGCTCCCCTAGGCTAAGGCTAGGGCTCCCCTAGCCTTCAGGCTAGGGCAACCCTAGGCTTTAGGCTAGGGCTACCCTAGGCTAAGGCTAGGGCTCCCCTAGCCTTCAGGCTAGGGCAACCCTAGGCTTTAGGCTAGGGCTCCCCTAGGCTAAGGCTAGGGCTCCCCTAGCCTTCAGGCTAGGGCAACCCTAGGCTTTAGGCTAGGGCTCCCCTAGGCTAAGGCTAGGGCTCCCCTAGCCTTCAGGCTAGGGCAACCCTAGGCTTTAGGCTAGGGCTCCCCTAGGCTAAGGCTAGGGCTCCCCTAGCCTTCAGGCTAGGGCAACCCTAGGCTTTAGGCTAGGGCTCCCCTAGGCTAAGGCTAGGGCTCCCCTAGCCTTCAGGCTAGGGCAACCCTAGGCTTTAGGCTAGGGCTCCCCTAGGCTAAGGCTAGGGCTCCCCTAGCCTTCAGGCTAGGGCAACCCTAGGCTTTAGGCTAGGGCTCCCCTAGGCTAAGGCTAGGGCTCCCCTAGCCTTCAGGCTAGGGCAACCCTAGGCTTTAGGCTAGGGCTCCCCTAGGCTAAGGCTAGGGCTCCCCTAGCCTTCAGGCTAGGGCAACCCTAGGCTTTAGGCTAGGGCTCCCCTAGGCTAAGGCTAGGGCTCCCCTAGCCTTCAGGCTAGGGCAACCCTAGGCTTTAGGCTAGGGCTCCCCTAGGCTAAGGCTAGGGCTCCCCTAGCCTTCAGGCTAGGGCAACCCTAGGCTTTAGGCTAGGGCTCCCCTAGGCTAAGGCTAGGGCTCCCCTAGCCTTCAGGCTAGGGCAACCCTAGGCTTTAGGCTAGGGCTCCCCTAGGCTAAGGCTAGGGCTCCCCTAGCCTTCAGGCTAGGGCAACCCTAGGCTTTAGGCTAGGGCTCCCCTAGGCTAAGGCTAGGGCTCCCCTAGCCTTCAGGCTAGGGCAACCCTAGGCTTTAGGCTAGGGCTCCCCTAGGCTAAGGCTAGGGCTCCCCTAGCCTTCAGGCTAGGGCAACCCTAGGCTTTAGGCTAGGGCTCCCCTAGGCTAAGGCTAGGGCTCCCCTAGCCTTCAGGCTAGGGCAACCCTAGGCTTTAGGCTAGGGCTCCCCTAGGCTAAGGCTAGGGCTCCCCTAGCCTTCAGGCTAGGGCAACCCTAGGCTTTAGGCTAGGGCTCCCCTAGGCTAAGGCTAGGGCTCCCCTAGCCTTCAGGCTAGGGCAACCCTAGGCTTTAGGCTAGGGCTCCCCTAGGCTAAGGCTAGGGCTCCCCTAGCCTTCAGGCTAGGGCAACCCTAGGCTTTAGGCTAGGGCTCCCCTAGGCTAAGGCTAGGGCTCCCCTAGCCTTCAGGCTAGGGCAACCCTAGGCTTTAGGCTAGGGCTCCCCTAGGCTAAGGCTAGGGCTCCCCTAGCCTTCAGGCTAGGGCAACCCTAGGCTTTAGGCTAGGGCTCCCCTAGGCTAAGGCTAGGGCTCCCCTAGCCTTCAGGCTAGGGCAACCCTAGGCTTTAGGCTAGGGCTCCCCTAGGCTAAAGCTAGGGCTCCCCTAGCCTTCAGGCTAGGGCAACCCTAGGCTTTAGGCTAGGGCTCCCCTAGGCTAAGGCTAGGGCTCCCCTAGCCTTCAGGCTAGGGCAACCCTAGGCTTTAGGCTAGGGCTCCCCTAGGCTAAGGCTAGGGCTCCCCTAGCCTTCAGGCTAGGGCAACCCTAGGCTTTAGGCTAGGGCTCCCCTAGGCTAAGGCTAGGGCTCCCCTAGCCTTCAGGCTAGGGCACCCCTAGGCTTTAGGCTAGGGCTCCCCTAGGCTAAGGCTAGGGCTCCCCTAGCCTTCAGGCTAGGGCACCCCTAGGCTTTAGGCTAGGGCTCCCCTAGGCTAAGGCTAGGGCTCCCCTAGCCTTCAGGCTAGGGCACCCCTAGGCTTTAGGCTAGGGCTCCCCTAGGCTAAGGCTAGGGCTCCCCTAGCCTTCAGGCTAGGGCACCCTAGGCTTTAGGCTAGGGCTCCCCTAGGCTAAGGCTAGGGCTCCCCTAGCCTTCAGGCTAGGGCACCCCTAGGCTTTAAGGCTAGGGCTCCCCTAGGCTAAGGCTAGGGCTCCCCTAGCCTTCAGGCTAGGGCACCCCTAGGCTTTAGGCTAGGGCTCCCTAGGCTAAGGCTAGGGCTCCCCTAGCCTTCAGGCTAGGGCACCCCTAGGCTTTAGGCTCCCCTAGGCTAAGGCTAGGGCTCCCCTAGCCTTCAGGCTAGGGCACCCCTAGGCTTTAGGCTAGGGCTCCCCTAGGCTAAGGCTAGGGCTCCCCTAGCCTTCAGGCTAGGGCACCCCTAGGCTTTAGGCTCCCCTAGGCTAAGGCTAGGGCTCCCCTAGCCTTCAGGCTAGGGCACCCCCTAGGCTTTAGGCTAGGGCTCCCCTAGGCTAAGGCTAGGGCTCCCCTAGCCTTCAGGCTAGGGCACCCCTAGGCTTTAGGCTCCCCTAGGCTAAGGCTAGGGCTCCCCTAGCCTTCAGGCTAGGGCACCCCTAGGCTTTAGGCTAGGGCTCCCCTAGGCTAAGGCTAGGGCTCCCCTAGCCTTCAGGCTAGGGCACCCCTAGGCTTTAGGCTCCCCTAGGCTAAGGCTAGGGCTCCCCTAGCCTTCAGGCTAGGGCACCCCTAGGCTTTAGGCTAGGGCTCCCCTAGGCTAAGGCTAGGGCTCCCCTAGCCTTCAGGCTAGGGCACCCCTAGGCTTTAGGCTCCCCTAGGCTAAGGCTAGGGCTCCCCTAGCCTTCAGGCTAGGGCACCCCTAGGCTTTAGGCTAGGGCTCCCCTAGGCTAAGGCTAGGGCTCCCCTAGCCTTCAGGCTAGGGCACCCCTAGGCTTTAGGCTCCCCTAGGCTAAGGCTAGGGCTCCCCTAGCCTTCAGGCTAGGGCACCCCTAGGCTTTAGGCTAGGGCTCCCCTAGGCTAAGGCTAGGGCTCCCCTAGCCTTCAGGCTAGGGCACCCCTAGGCTTTAGGCTCCCCTAGGCTAAGGCTAGGGCTCCCCTAGCCTTCAGGCTAGGGCACCCCTAGGCTTTAGGCTAGGGCTCCCCTAGGCTAAGGCTAGGGCTCACCTAGCCTTCAGGCTAGGGCACCCCTAGGCTTTAGGCTCCCCTAGGCTAAGGCTAGGGCTCCCCTAGCCTTCAGGCTAGGGCACCCCTAGGCTTTAGGCTCCCCTAGGCTAAGGCTAGGGCTCCCCTAGCCTTCAGGCTAGGGCACCCCTAGGCTTTAGGCTAGGGTTCCCCTAGGCTAAGGCTAGGGCTCCCCTAGCCTTCAGGCTAGGGCACCCCTAGGCTTTAGGCTCCCCTAGGCTAAGGCTAGGGCTCCCCTAGCCTTCAGGCTAGGGCACCCCTAGGCTTTAGGCTAGGGCTCCCCTAGGCTAAGGCTAGGGCTCCCCTAGCCTTCAGGCTAGGGCACCCCTAGGCTTTAGGCTCCCCTAGGCTAAGGCTAGGGCTCCCCTAGCCTTCAGGCTAGGGCACCCCTAGGCTTTAGGCTAGGGCTCCCCTAGGCTAAGGCTAGGGCTCCCCTAGCCTTCAGGCTAGGGCACCCCTAGGCTTTAGGCTCCCCTAGGCTAAGACTAGGGCTCCCCTAGCCTTCAGGCTAGGGCACCCCTAGGCTTTAGGCTAGGGCTCCCCTAGGCTAAGGCTAGGGCTCCCCTAGCCTTCAGGCTAGGGCACCCCTAGGCTTTAGGCTCCCCTAGGCTAAGGCTAGGGCTCCCCTAGCCTTCAGGCTAGGGCACCCCTAGGCTTTAGGCTAGGGCTCCCCTAGGCTAAGGCTAGGGCTCCCCTAGCCTTCAGGCTAGGGCACCCCTAGGCTTTAGGCTCCCCTAGGCTAAGGCTAGGGCTCCCCTAGCCTTCAGGCTAGGGCACCCCTAGGCTTTAGGCTAGGGCTCCCCTAGGCTAAGGCTAGGGCTCCCCTAGCCTTCAGGCTAGGGCACCCCTAGGCTTTAGGCTCCCCTAGGCTAAGGCTAGGGCTCCCCTAGCCTTCAGGCTAGGGCACCCCTAGGCTTTAGGCTAGGGCTCCCCTAGGCTAAGGCTAGGGCTCCCCTAGCCTTCAGGCTAGGGCACCCCTAGGCTTTAGGCTCCCTAGGCTAAGGCTAGGGCTCCCCTAGCCTTCAGGCTAGGGCACCCCTAGGCTTTAGGCTAGGGCTCCCCTAGGCTAAGGCTAGGGCTCCCCTAGCCTTCAGGCTAGGGCACCCCTAGGCTTTAGGCTCCCCTAGGCTAAGGCTAGGGCTCCCCTAGCCTTCAGGCTAGGGCACCCCTAGGCTTTAGGCTAGGGCTCCCCTAGGCTAAGGCTAGGGCTCCCCTAGCCTTCAGGCTAGGGCACCCCTAGGCTTTAGGCTCCCCTAGGCTAAGGCTAGGGCTCCCCTAGCCTTCAGGCTAGGGCACCCCTAGGCTTTAGGCTAGGGCTCCCCTAGGCTAAGGCTAGGGCTCCCCTAGCCTTCAGGCTAGGGCACCCCTAGGCTTTAGGCTCCCCTAGGCTAAGGCTAGGGCTCCCCTAGCCTTCAGGCTAGGGCACCCCTAGGCTTTAGGCTAGGGCTCCCCTAGGCTAAGGCTAGGGCTCCCCTAGCCTTCAGGCTAGGGCACCCCTAGGCTTTAGGCTCCCCTAGGCTAAGGCTAGGGCTCCCCTAGCCTTCAGGCTAGGGCACCCCTAGGCTTTAGGCTAGGGCTCCCCTAGGCTAAGGCTAGGGCTCCCCTAGCCTTCAGGCTAGGGCACCCCTAGGCTTTAGGCTCCCCTAGGCTAAGGCTAGTGCTCCCCTAGCCTTCAGGCTAGGGCACCCCTAGGCTTTAGGCTAGGGCTCCCCTAGGCTAAGGCTAGGGCTCCCCTAGCCTTCAGGCTAGGGCACCCCTAGGCTTTAGGCTCCCCTAGGCTAAGGCTAGGGCTCCCCTAGCCTTCAGGCTAGGGCACCCCTAGGCTTTAGGCTAGGGCTCCCCTAGGCTAAGGCTAGGGCTCCCCTAGCCTTCAGGCTAGGGCACCCCTAGGCTTTAGGCTCCCCTAGGCTAAGGCTAGGGCTCCCCTAGCCTTCAGGCTAGGGCACCCCTAGGCTTTAGGCTCCCCTAGGCTAAGGCTAGGGCTCCCCTAGCCTTCAGGCTAGGGCACCCCTAGGCTTTAGGCTAGGGCTCCCCTAGGCTAAGGCTAGGGCTCCCCTAGCCTTCAGGCTAGGGCACCCCTAGGCTTTAGGCTCCCCTAGGCTAAGGCTAGGGCTCCCCTAGCCTTCAGGCTAGGGCACCCCTAGGCTTTAGACTAGGGCTCCCCTAGGCTAAGGCTAGGGCTCCCCTAGCCTTCAGGCTAGGGCACCACTAGGCTTTAGGCTCCCTAGGCTAAGGCTAGGGCTCCCCTAGCCTTCAGGCTAGGGCACCCCTAGGCTTTAGGCTAGGGCTCCCCTAGGCTAAGGCTAGGGCTCCCCTAGCCTTCAGGCTAGGGCACCCCTAGGCTTTAGGCTCCCCTAGGCTAAGGCTAGGGCTCCCCTAGCCTTCAGGCTAGGGCACCCCTAGGCTTTAGGCTAGGGCTCCCCTAGGCTAAGGCTAGGGCTCCCCTAGCCTTCAGCCTAGGGCACCCCTAGGCTTTAGGCTCCCCTAGGCTAAGGCTAGGGCTCCCCTAGCCTTCAGGCTAGGGCACCCCTAGGCTTTAGGCTAGGGCTCCCCTAGGCTAAGGCTAGGGCTCCCCTAGCCTTCAGGCTAGGCCACCCCTAGGCTTTAGGCTCCCCTAGGCTAAGGCTAGGGCTCCCCTAGCCTTCAGGCTAGGGCACCCCTAGGCTTTAGGCTAGGGCTCCCCTAGGCTAAGGCTAGGGCTCCCCTAGCCTTCAGGCTAGGCCACCCCTAGGCTTTAGGCTCCCCTAGGCTAAGGCTAGGGCTCCCCTAGCCTTCAGGCTAGGGCACCCCTAGGCTTTAGGCTAGGGCTCCCCTAGGCTAAGGCTAGGGCTCCCCTAGCCTTCAGGCTAGGCCACCCCTAGGCTTTAGGCTCCCCTAGGCTAAGGCTAGGGCTCCCCCTAGACTTCAGGCTAGGCCACCCCTAGGCTTTAGGCTAGGGCTCCCCTAGGCTAAGGCTAGGGCTCCCCTAGCCTTCAGGCTAGGCCACCCCTAGGCTTTAGGCTCCCCTAGGCTAAGGCTAGGGCTCCCCTAGCCTTCAGGCTAGGCCACCCCTAGGCTTTAGGCTAGGGCTCCCCTAGGCTAAGGCTAGGGCTCCCCTAGCCTTCAGGCTAGGCCACCCCTAGGCTTTAGGCTCCCCTAGGCTAAGGCTAGGGCTCCCTTAGCCTTCAGGCTAGGCCACCCCTAGGCTTTAGGCTAGGGCTCCCCTAGGCTAAGGCTAGGGCTCCCCTAGCCTTCAGGCTAGGCCACCCCTAGGCTTTAGGCTCCCCTAGGCTAAGGCTAGGGCTCCCCCAGCCTTCAGGCTAGGCCACCCCTAGGCTTTAGGCTAGGGCTCCCCTAGGCTAAGGCTAGGGCTCCCCTAGCCTTCAGGCTAGGCCACCCCTAGGCTTTAGGCTCCCCTAGGCTAAGGCTAGGGCTCCCCTAGCCTTCAGGCTAGGCCACCCCTAGGCTTTAGGCTAGGGCTCCCCTAGGCTAAGGCTAGGGCTCCCCTAGCCTTCAGGCTAGGCCACCCCTAGGCTTTAGGCTCCCCTAGGCTAAGGCTGGGGCTCCCTAGCCTTCAGGCTAGGCCACCCCTAGGCTTTAGGCTAGGGCTCCCCTAGGCTAAGGCTAGGGCTCCCCTAGCCTTCAGGCTAGGCCACCCCTAGGCTTTAGGCTCCCCTAGGCTAAGGCTAGGGCTCCCCTAGCCTTCAGGCTAGGCCACCCCTAGGCTTTAGGTTAGGGCACCCCTAGGCTAAGGCTAGGGCTCCCCTAGCCTTCAGGCTAGGCCACCCCTAGGCTTTAGGCTCCCCTAGGCTAAGGCTAGGGCTCCCCTAGCCTTCAGGCTAGGCCACCCCTAGGCTTTAGGCTAGGGCTCCCCTAGGCTAAGGCTAGGGCTCCCCTAGCCTTCAGGCTAGGCCACCCCTAGGCTTTAGGCTCCCCTAGGCTAAGGCTAGGGCTCCCCTAGCCTTCAGGCTAGGCCACCCCTAGGCTTTAGGCTAGGGCTCCCCTAGGCTAAGGCTAGGGCTCCCCTAGCCTTCAGGCTAGGCCACCCCTAGGCTTTAGGCTCCCCTAGGCTAAGGCTAGGGCTCCCCTAGCCTTCAGGCTAGGCCATCCCTAGGCTTTAGGCTAGGGCTCCCCTAGGCTAAGGCTAGGGCTCCCCTAGCCTTCAGGCTAGGCCACCCCTAGGCTTTAGGCTCCCCTAGGCTAAGGCTAGGGCTCCCCTAGCCTTCAGGCTAGGCCACCCCTAGGCTTTAGGCTAGGGCTCCCCTAGGCTAAGGCTAGGGCTCCCCTAGCCTTCAGGCTAGGCCACCCCTAGGCTTTAGGCTCCCCTAGGCTAAGGCTAGGGCTCCCCTAGCCTTCATGCTAGGCCACCCCTAGGCTTTAGGCTAGGGCTCCCCTAGGCTAAGGCTAGGGCTCCCCTAGCCTTCAGGCTAGGCAACCCTAGGCTTTAGGCTCCCCTAGGATAAGGCTAGGGCTCCCCTAGCCTTCAGGCTAGGCCACCCCTAGGCTTTAGGCTAGGGCTCCCCTAGGCTAAGGCTAGGGCTCCCCTAGCCTTCAGGCTAGGCCACCCCTAGGCTTTAGGCTCCCCTAGGCTAAGGCTAGGGCTCCCCTAGCCTTCAGGCTAGGCCACCCCTAGGCTTTAGGCTAGGGCTCCCCTAGGCTAAGGCTAGGGCTCCCCTAGCCTTCAGGCTAGGCCACCCCTAGGCTTTAGGCTCCCCTAGGCTAAGGCTAGGGCTCCCCTAGCCTTCAGGCTAGGCCACCCCTAGGCTTTAGGCTCCCCTAGGCTAAGGCTAGGGCTCCCCTAGCCTTCAGGCTAGGCCACCCCTAGGCTTTAGGCTCCCCTAGGCTAAGGCTAGGGCTCTCCTAGCCTTCAGGCTAGGCCACCCCTAGGCTTTAGGCTCCCCTAGGCTAAGGCTAGGGCTCCCCTAGCCTTCAGGCTAGGCCACCCCTAGGCTTTAGGGCTCCCCTAGGCTAAGGCTAGGGCTCCCCTAGCCTTCAGGCTAGGCCACCCCTAGGCTTTAGGCTCCCCTAGGCTAAGGCTAGGGCTCCCCTAGCCTTCAGGCTAGGCCACCCCTAGGCTTTAGGCTCCCCTAGGCTAAGGGCTAGGGCTCCCCTAGCCTTCAGGCTAGGCCACCCCTAGGCTTTAGGCTCCCCTAGGCTAAGGCTAGGGCTCCCCTAGCCTTCAGGCTAGGCCACCCCTAGGCTTTAGGCTCCCCTAGGCTAAGGCTAGGGCTCCCCTAGCCTTCAGGCTAGGCCACCCCTAGGCTTTAGGCTCCCTAGGCTAAGGCTAGGGCTCCCCTAGCCTTCAGGCTAGGCCACCCCTAGGCTTTAGGCTCCCCTAGGCTAAGGCTAGGGCTCCCCTAGCCTTCAGGCTAGGCCACCCCTAGGCTTTAGGCTCCCCTAGGCTAAGGCTAGGGCTCCCCTAGCCTTCAGGCTAGGCCACCCCTAGGCTTTAGGCTCCCCTAGGCTAAGGCTAGGGCTCCCCTAGCCTTCAGGCTAGGCCACCCCTAGGCTTTAGGCTCCCCTAGGCTAAGGCTAGGGCTCCCCTAGCCTTCAGGCTAGGCCACCCCTAGGCTTTAGGCTCCCCTAGGCTAAGGCTAGGGCTCCCCTAGCCTTCAGGCTAGGCCACCCCTAGGCTTTAGGCTCCCCTAGGCTAAGGCTAGGGCTCCCCTAGCCTTCAGGCTAGGCCACCCCTAGGCTTTAGGCTCCCCTAGGCTAAGGCTAGGGCTCCCCTAGCCTTCAGGCTAGGCCACCCCTAGGCTTTAGGCTCCCCTAGGCTAAGGCTAGGGCTCCCCTAGCCTTCAGGCTAGGCCACCCCTAGGCTTTAGGCTCCCCTAGGCTAAGGCTAGGGCTCCCCTAGCCTTCAGGCTAGGCCACCCCTAGGCTTTAGGCTCCCCTAGGCTAAGGCTAGGGCTCCCCTAGCCTTCAGGCTAGGCCACCCCTAGGCTTTAGGCTCCCCTAGGCTAAGGCTAGGGCTCCCCTAGCCTTCAGGCTAGGCCACCCCTAGGCTTTAGGCTCCCCTAGGCTAAGGCTAGGGCTCCCCTAGCCTTCAGGCTAGGCCTCCCCTAGGCTTTAGGCTCCCCTAGGCTAAGGCTAGGGCTCCCCTAGCCTTCAGGCTAGGCCACCCCTAGGCTTTAGGCTCCCCTAGGCTAAGGCTAGGGCTCCCCTAGCCTTCAGGCTAGGCCACCCCTAGGCTTTAGGCTCCCCTAGGCTAAGGCTAGGGCTCCCCTAGCCTTCAGGCTAGGCCACCCCTAGGCTTTAGGCTCCCCTAGGCTAAGGCTAGGGCTCCCCTAGCCTTCAGGCTAGGCCACCCCTAGGCTTTAGGCTCCCCTAGGCTAAGGCTAGGGCTCCCCTAGCCTTCAGGCTAGGGCACCCCTAGGCTTTAGGCTCCCCTAGGCTAAGGCTAGGGCTCCCCTAGCCTTCAGGCTAGGGCACCCCTAGGCTTTAGGCTCCCCTAGGCTAAGGCTTGGGCTCCCCTAGCCTTCAGGCTAGGGCACCCCTAGGCTTTAGGCTCCCCTAGGCTAAGGCTAGGGCTCCCCTAGCCTTCAGGCTAGGGCACCCCTAGGCTTTAGGCTCCCCTAGGCTAAGGCTAGGGCTCCCCTAGCCTTCAGGCTAGGGCACCCCTAGGCTTTAGGCTCCCCTAGGCTAAGGCTAGGGCTCCCCTAGCCTTCAGGCTAGGGCACCCCTAGGCTTTAGGCTCCCCTAGGCTAAGGCTAGGGCTCCCCTAGCCTTCAGGCTAGGGCACCCCTAGGCTTTAGGCTCCCCTAGGCTAAGGCTAGGGCTCCCCTAGCCTTCAGGCTAGGGCACCCCTAGGCTTTAGGCTCCCCTAGGCTAAGGCTAGGGCTCCCCTAGCCTTCAGGCTAGGGCACCCCTAGGCTTTAGGCTCCCCTAGGCTAAGGCTAGGGCTCCCCTAGCCTTCAGGCTAGGGCACCCCTAGGCTTTAGGCTCCCCTAGGCTAAGGCTAGGGCTCCCCTAGCCTTCAGGCTAGGGCACCCCTAGGCTTTAGGCTCCCCTAGGCTAAGGCTAGGGCTCCCCTAGCCTTCAGGCTAGGGCACCCCTAGGCTTTAGGCTCCCCTAGGCTAAGGCTAGGGCTCCCCTAGCCTTCAGGCTAGGGCACCCCTAGGCTTTAGGCTCCCCTAGGCTAAGGCTAGGGCTCCCCTAGCCTTCAGGCTAGGGCACCCCTAGGCTTTAGGCTCCCCTAGGCTAAGGCTAGGGCTCCCCTAGGCTAAGGCTAGGGCTCCCCTAGCCTTCAGGCTAGGGCACCCCTAGGCTTTAGGCTCCCCTAGGCTAAGGCTAGGGCTCCCCTAGGCTAAGGCTAGGGCTCCCCTAGCCTTCAGGCTAGGGCACCCCTAGGCTTTAGGCTCCCCTAGGCTAAGGCTAGGGCTCCCCTAGGCTAAGGCTAGGGCTCCCCTAGCCTTCAGGCTAGGGCACCCCTAGGCTTTAGGCTCCCCTAGGCTAAGGCTAGGGCTCCCCTAGGCTAAGGCTAGGGCTCCCCTAGCCTTCAGGCTAGGGCACCCCTAGGCTTTAGGCTCCCCTAGGCTAAGGCTAGGGCTCCCCTAGCCTTCAGGCTAGGGCACCCCTAGGCTTTAGGCTCCCTAGGCTAAGGCTAGGGCTCCCCTAGCCTTCAGGCTAGGCCACCCCTAGGCTTTAGGCTCCCCTAGGCTAAGGCTAGGGCTCCCCTAGCCTTCAGGCTAGGCCACCCCTAGGCTTTAGGCTCCCCTAGGCTAAGGCTAGGGCTCCCCTAGCCTTCAGGCTAGGCACCCCTAGGCTTTAGGCTCCCCTAGGCTAAGGCTAGGGCTCCCCTAGCCTTTAGGCTAGGGCTCCCCTAGGCTAAGGCTAGGGCTCCCCTAGCCTTCAGGCTAGGGCACCCCTAGGCTTTAGGCTAGGGCTCCCCTAGGCTAAGGCTAGGGCTCCCCTAGCCTTCAGGCTAGGGCACCCCTAGGCTTTAGGCTAGGGCTCCCCTAGGCTAAGGCTAGGGCTCCCCTAGCCTTCAGGCTAGGGCACCCCTAGGCTTTAGGCTAGGGCTCCCCTAGGCTAAGGCTAGGGCTCCCCTAGCCTTCAGGCTAGGGCACCCCTAGGCTTTAGGCTAGGGCTCCCCTAGGCTAAGGCTAGGGCTCCCCTAGCCTTCAGGCTAGGGCACCCCTAGGCTTTAGGCTAGGGCTCCCCTAGGCTAAGGCTAGGGCTCCCCTAGCCTTCAGGCTAGGGCACCCCTAGGCTTTAGGCTAGGGCTCCCCTAGGCTAAGGCTAGGGCTCCCGTAGCCTTCAGGCTAGGGCACCCCTAGGCTTTAGGCTAGGGCTCCCCTAGGCTAAGGCTAGGGCTCCCCTAGCCTTCAGGCTAGGGCACCCCTAGGCTTTAGGCTAGGGCTCCCCCTAGGCTAAGGCTAGGGCTCCCCTAGCCTTCAGGCTAGGGCACCCCTAGGCTTTAGGCTAGGGCTCCCCTAGGCTAAGGCTAGGGCTCCCCTAGCCTTCAGGCTAGGGCACCCCTAGGCTTTAGGCTAGGGCTCCCCTAGGCTAAGGCTAGGGCTCCCCTAGCCTTCAGGCTAGGGCACCCCTAGGCTTTAGGCTAGGGCTCCCCTAGGCTAAGGCTAGGGCTCCCCTAGCCTTCAGGCTAGGGCACCCCTAGGCTTTAGGCTAGGGCTCCCCTAGGCTAAGGCAAGGGCTCCCCTAGCCTTCAGGCTAGGGCACCCCTAGGCTTTAGGCTAGGGCTCCCCTAGCCTTCAGGCTAGGGCTCCCCTAGCCTTCAGGCTAGGCACCCCTAGGCTTTAGGCTAGGGCTCCCCTAGACTTCAGGCTAGGGCTCCCCTAGCCTTCAGGCTAGGGCACCCCTAGGGCTTTAGGCTAGGGCTCCCCTAGCCTTCAGGCTAGGGCACCCCTAGGCTTTAGGCTCCCCTAGGCTAAGGCTAGGGCTCCCCCAGCCTTCAGGCTAGGGCACCCCTAGGCTTTAGGCTCCCCTAGGCTAAGGCTAGGGCTCCCCTAGCCTTCAGGCTAGGGCACCCCTAGGCTTTAGGCTCCCCTAGGCTAAGGCTAGGGCTCCCCTAGCCTTCAGGCTAGGGCACCCCTAGGCTTTAGGCTAGGGCTCCCCTAGCCTTCAGGCTAGGGCACCCCTAGGCTTTAGGCTCCCCTAGGCTAAGGCTAGGGCTCCCCTAGCCTTCAGGCTAGGGCACCCCTAGGCTTTACGCTAGGGCTCCCCTAGCCTTCAGGCTAGGGCACCCCTAGGCTTTAGGCTCCCCTAGGCTAAGGCTAGGGCTCCCTTAGCCTTCAGGCTAGGGCACCCCTAGGCTTTAGGCTCCCCTAGGCTAAGGCTAGGGCTCCCCTAGCCTTCAGGCTAGGGCACCCCTAGGCTTTAGGCTCCCCTAGGCTAAGGCTAGGGCTCCCCTAGCCTTCAGGCTAGGGCACCCCTAGGCTTTAGGCTCCCCTAGGCTAAGGCTAGGGCTCCCCTAGCCTTCAGGCTAGGGCACCCCTAGGCTTTAGGCTCCCCTAGGCTAAGGCTAGGGCTCCCCTAGCCTTCAGGCTAGGGCACCCCTAGGCTTTAGGCTCCCCTAGGCTAAGGCTAGGGCTCCCCCTAGCCTTCAGGCTAGGGCACCCCTAGGCTTTAGGCTCCCCTAGGCTAAGGCTAGGGCTCCCCTAGCCTTCAGGCTAGGGCACCCCTAGGCTTTAGGCTAGGGCTCCCCTAGGCTAAGGCTAGGGCTCCCCTAGCCTTCAGGCTAGGGCACCCCTAGGCTTTAGGCTAGGGCTCCCCTAGGCTAAGGCTAGGGCTCCCGTAGCCTTCAGGCTAGGGCACCCCTAGGCTTTAGGCTAGGGCTCCCCTAGGCTAAGGCTAGGGGCTCCCCTAGCCTTCAGGCTAGGGCACCCCTAGGCTTTAGGCTAGGGCTCCCCTAGGCTAAGGCTAGGGCTCCCCTAGCCTTCAGGCTAGGGCACCCCTAGGCTTTAGGCTAGGGCTCCCCTAGGCTAAGGCTAGGGCTCCCCTAGCCTTCAGGCTAGGGCACCCCTAGGCTTTAGGCTAGGGCTCCCTAGGCTAAGGCTAGGGCTCCCCTAGCCTTCAGGCTAGGGCACCCCTAGGCTTTAGGCTAGGGCTCCCCTAGGCTAAGGCTAGGGCTCCCCTAGCCTTCAGGCTAGGGCACCCCTAGGCTTTAGGCTAGGACTCCCCTAGGCTAAGGCTAGGGCTCCCCTAGCCTTCAGGCTAGGTCACCCCTAGGCTTTAGGCTAGGGCTCCCCTAGGCTAAGGCTAGGGCTCCCCTAGCCTTCAGGCTAGGGCACCCCTAGGCTTTAGGCTAGGGCTCCCCTAGGCTAAGGCTAGGGCTCCCCTAGCCTTCAGGCTAGGGCACCCCTAGGCTTTTAGGCTAGGGCTCCCCTAGGCTAAGGCTAGGGCTCCCCTAGCCTTCAGGCTAGGGCACCCCTAGGCTTTAGGCTAGGGCTCCCCTAGGCTAAGGCTAGGGCTCCCGTAGCCTTCAGGCTAGGGCACCCCTAGGCTTTAGGCTAGGGCTCCCCTAGGCTAAGGCTAGGGCTCCCCTAGCCTTCAGGCTAGGGCACCCCTAGGCTTTAGGCTAGGGCTCCCCTAGGCTAAGGCTAGGGCTCCCCTAGCCTTCAGGCTAGGGCACCCCTAGGCTTTAGGCTAGGGCTCCCCTAGGCTAAGGCTAGGGCTCCCCTAGCCTTCAGGCTAGGGCACCCCTAGGCTTTAGGCTAGGGCTCCCCTAGGCTAAGGCTAGGGCTCCCCTAGCCTTCAGGCTAGGGCACCCCTAGGCTTTAGGCTAGGGCTCCCCTAGGCTAAGGCTAGGGCTCCCCTAGCCTTCAGGCTAGGGCACCCCTAGGCTTTAGGCTAGGGCTCCCCTAGGCTAAGGCTAGGGCTCCCCTAGCCTTCAGGCTAGGGCACCCCTAGGCTTTAGGCTAGGGCTCCCCTAGGCTAAGGCTAGGGCTCCCCTAGCCTTCAGGCTAGGGCACCCTAGGCTTTAGGCTAGGGCTCCCCTAGGCTAAGGCTAGGGCTCCCCTAGCCTTCAGGCTAGGGCACCCCTAGGCTTTAGGCTAGGGCTCCCCTAGGCTAAGGCTAGGGCTCCCCTAGCCTTCAGGCTAGGGCACCCCTAGGCTTTAGGCTAGGGCTCCCCTAGGCTAAGGCTAGGGCTCCCCTAGCCTTCAGGCTAGGGCACCCCTAGGCTTTAGGCTAGGGCTCCCCTAGGCTAAGGCTAGGGCTCCCCTAGCCTTCAGGCTAGGGCACCCCTAGGCTTTAGGCTAGGGCTCCCCTAGCCTTCAGGCTAGGGCTCCCCTAGCCTTCAGGCTAGGCACCCCTAGGCTTTAGGCTAGGGCTCCCCTAGCCTTCAGGCTAGGGCTCCCCTAGCCTTCAGGCTAGGGCACCCCTAGGCTTTAGGCTAGGGCTCCCCTAGCCTTCAGGCTAGGGCACCCCTAGGCTTTAGGCTCCCCTAGGCTAAGGCTAGGGCTCCCCTAGCCTTCAGGCTAGGGCACCCCTAGGCTTTAGGCTCCCCTAGGCTAAGGCTAGGGCTCCCCTAGCCTTCAGGCTAGGGCACCCCTAGGCTTTAGGCTCCCCTAGGCTAAGGCTAGGGCTCCCCTAGCCTTCAGGCTAGGGCACCCCTAGGCTTTAGGCTAGGGCTCCCCTAGCCTTCAGGCTAGGGCACCCCTAGGCTTTAGGCACCCCTAGGCTAAGGCTAGGGCTCCCCTAGCCTTCAGGCTAGGGCACCCCTAGGCTTTAGGCTAGGGCTCCCCTAGCCTTCAGGCTAGGGCACCCCTAGGCTTTAGGCTCCCCTAGGCTAAGGCTAGGGCTCCCCTAGCCTTCAGGCTAGGGCACCCCTAGGCTTTAGGCTCCCCTAGGCTAAGGCTAGGGCTCCCCTAGCCTTCAGGCTAGGGCACCCCTAGGCTTTAGGCTCCCCTAGGCTAAGGCTAGGGCACCCCTAGCCTTCAGGCTAGGGCACCCCTAGGTTTTAGGCTCCCCTAGGCTAAGGCTAGGGCTCCCCTAGCCTTCAGGCTAGGGCACCCCTAGGCTTTAGGCTCCCCTAGGCTAAGGCTAGGGCTCCCCTAGCCTTCAGGCTAGGGCACCCCTAGGCTTTAGGCTCCCCTAGGCTAAGGCTAGGGCTCCCTAGCCTTCAGGCTAGGGCACCCCTAGGCTTTAGGCTCCCCTAGGCTAAGGCTAGGGCTCCCCTAGCCTTCAGGCTAGGGCACCCCTAGGCTTTAGGCTCCCCTAGGCTAAGGCTAGGGCTCCCCTAGCCTTCAGGCTAGGGCACCCCTAGGCTTTAGGCTCCCCTAGGCTAAGGCTAGGGCTCCCCTAGCCTTCAGGCTAGGGCACCCCTAGGCTTTAGGCTCCCCTAGGCTAAGGCTAGGGCTCCCCTAGCCTTCAGGCTAGGGCACCCCTAGGCTTTAGGCTCCCCTAGGCTAAGGCTAGGGCTCCCCTAGCCTTCAGGCTAGGGCACCCCTAGGCTTTAGGCTCCCCTAGGCTAAGGCTAGGGCTCCCCTAGCCTTCAGGCTAGGGCACCCCTAGCCTTCAGGCTAGGGCACCCCTAGGCTTTAGGCTCCCCTAGGCTAAGGCTAGGGCTCCCCTAGCCTTCAGGCTAGGGCACCCCTAGGCTTTAGGCTCCCCTAGGCTAAGGCTAGGGCTCCCCTAGCCTTCAGGCTAGGGCACCCCTAGGCTTTAGGCTCCCCTAGGCTAAGGCTAGGGCTCCCCTAGCCTTCAGGCTAGGGCACCCCTAGGCTTTAGGCACCCCTAGGCTAAGGCTAGGGCTCCACTAGCCTTCAGGCTAGGGCACCCCTAGGCTTTAGGCTCCCCTAGGCTAAGGCTAGGGCTCCCCTAGCCTTCAGGCTAGGGCACCCCTAGGCTTTAGGCTCCCCTAGGCTAAGGCTAGGGCTCCCCTAGCCTTCAGGCTAGGGCACCCCTAGGCTTTAGGCTAGGGCTCCCCTAGGCTAAGGCTAGGGCTCCCCTAGCCTTCAGGCTAGGGCACCCCTAGGCTTTAGGCTAGGGCTCCCCCTAGGCTAAGGCTAGGGCTCCCCTAGCCTTCAGGCTAGGGCACCCCTAGGCTTTAGGCTAGGGCTCCCCTAGGCTAAGGCTAGGGCTCCCCTAGCCTTCAGGCTAGGGCACCCCTAGGCTTCAGGCTAGGGCACCCCTAGGCTTTAGGCTAGGGCTCCCCTAGGCTAAGGCTAGGGCTCCCCTAGGCTTCAGGCTAGGGCACCCCTAGGCTTTAGGCTAGGGCTCCCCTAGGCTAAGGCTAGGGCTCCCTAGGCTTCAGGCTAGGGCACCCCTAGGCTTTAGGCTAGGGCTCCCCTAGGCTAAGGCTAGGGCTCCCCTAGGCTGCAGGCTAGGGCACCCCTAGGCTTTAGGCTAGGGCTCCCCTAGGCTAAGGCTAGGGCTCCCCTAGGCTGCAGGCTAGGGCACCCCTAGGCTTTAGGCTAGGGCTCCCCTAGGCTAAGGCTAGGGCTCCCCTAGGCTGCAGGCTAGGGCACCCCTAGGCTTTAGGCTAGGGCTCCCCTAGGCTAAGGCTAGGGCTCCCCTAGCCTTCAGGCTAGGGCACCCCTAGGCTTTAGGCTAGGGCTCCCCTAGGCTAAGGTTAGGGCTCCCCTAGCCTTCAGGCTAGGGCACCCCTAGGCTTTAGGCTAGGGCTCCCCTAGGCTAAGGCTAGGGCTCCCCTAGCCTTCAGGCTAGGGCACCCCTAGGCTTTAGGCTAGGGCTCCCCTAGGCTAAGGCTAGGGCTCCCCTAGCCTTCAGGCTAGGGCACCCCTAGGCTTTAGGCTAGGGCTCCCCTAGGCTAAGGCTAGGGCTCCCCTAGCCTTCAGGCTAGGGCACCCCTAGGCTTTAGGCTAGGGCTCCCCTAGGCTAAGGCTAGGGCTCCCCTAGCCTTCAGGCTAGGGCACCCCTAGGCTTTAGGCTAGGGCTCCCCTAGGCTAAGGCTAGGGCTCCCCTAGCCTTCAGGCTAGGGCACCCCTAGGCTTTAGGCTAGGGCTCCCCTAGGCTAAGGCTAGGGCTCCCCTAGCCTTCAGGCTAGGGCACCCCTAGGCTTTAGGCTAGGGCTCCCCTAGGCTAAGGCTAGGGCTCCTCTAGCCTTCAGGCTAGGGCTCCCCTAGGCTTTAGGCTAGGGCTCCCCTAGGCTAAGGCTAGGGCTCCCCTAGCCTTCAGGCTAGGGCACCCCTAGGCTTTAGGCTAGGGCTCCCCTAGGCTAAGGCTAGGGCTCCCCTAGCCTTCAGGCTAGGGCACCCCTAGGCTTTAGGCTAGGGCTCCCCCTAGGCTAAGGCTAGGGCTCCCCTAGCCTTCAGGCTAGGGCACCCCTAGGCTTTAGGCTAGGGCTCCCCTAGGCTAAGGCTAGGGCTCCCCTAGCCTTCAGGCTAGGGCACCCCTAGGCTTTAGGCTAGGGCTCCCCTAGGCTAAGGCTAGGGCTCCCCTAGCCTTCAGGCTAGGGCACCCCTAGGCTTTAGGCTAGGGCTCCCCTAGGCTAAGGCTAGGGCTCCCCTAGCCTTCAGGCTAGGGCACCCCTAGGCTTTAGGCTAGGGCTCCCCTAGGCTAAGGCTAGGGCTCCCCTAGCCTTCAGGCTAGGGCACCCCTAGGCTTTAGGCTAGGGCTCCCCTAGGCTAAGGCTAGGGCTCCCCTAGCCTTCAGGCTAGGGCACCCCTAGGCTTTAGGCTAGGGCTCCCCTAGGCTAAGGCTAGGGCTCCCCTAGCCTTCAGGCTAGGGCACCCCTAGGCTTTAGGCTAGGGCTCCCCTAGGCTAAGGCTAGGGCTCCCCTAGCCTTCAGGCTAGGGCACCCCTAGGCTTTAGGCTAGGGCTCCCCTAGGCTAAGGCTAGGGCTCCCCTAGCCTTCAGGCTAGGGCACCCCTAGGCTTTAGGCTAGGGCTCCCCTAGGCTAAGGCTAGGGCTCCCCTAGCCTTCAGGCTAGGGCACCCCTAGGCTTTAGGCTAGGGCTCCCCTAGGCTAAGGCTAAAGCTAGGGCTCCCCTAGCCTTCAGGCTAGGGCACCCCTAGGCTTTAGGCTAGGGCTCCCCTAGGCTAAGGCTAGGGCTCCCCTAGCCTTCAGGCTAGGTCACCCCTAGGCTTTAGGCTAGGGCTCCCCTAGGCTAAGGCTAGGGCTCCCCTAGCCTTCAGGCTAGGGCACCCCTAGGCTTTAGGCTAGGGCTCCCCTAGGCTAAGGCTAGGGCTCCCCTAGCCTTCAGGCTAGGGCACCCCTAGGCTTTAGGCTAGGGCTCCCCTAGGCTAAGGCTAGGGCTCCCCTAGCCTTCAGGCTAGGGCACCCCTAGGCTTTAGGCTAGGGCTCCCCTAGGCTAAGGCTAGGGCTCCCCTAGCCTTCAGGCTAGGGCACCCCTAGGCTTTAGGCTAGGGCTCCCCTAGGCTAAGGCTAGGGCTCCCCTAGCCTTCAGGCTAGGGCACCCCTAGGCTTTAGGCTAGGGCTCCCCTTGGCTAAGGCTAGGGCTCCCCTAGCCTTCAGGCTAGGGCACCCCTAGGCTTTAGGCTAGGGCTCCCCTTGGCTAAGGCTAGGGCTCCCCTAGCCTTCAGGCTAGGGCACCCCTAGGCTTTAGGCTAGGGCTCCCCTAGGCTAAGGCTAGGGCTCCCCTAGCCTTCAGGCTAGGGCACCCCTAGGCTTTAGGCTAGGGCTCCCCTAGGCTAAGGCTAGGGCTCCCCTAGCCTTCAGGCTAGGGCACCCCTAGGCTTTAGGCTAGGGCTCCCCTAGACTTCAGGCTAGGGCACCCCTAGGCTTTAGGCTCCCCTAGGCTAAGGCTAGGGCTCCCCTAGCCTTCAGGCTAGGGCACCCCTAGGCTTTAGGCTCCCCTAGGCTAAGGCTAGGGCTCCCCTAGCCTTCAGGCTAGGGCACCCCTAGGCTTTAGGCTCCCCTAGGCTATGGCTAGGGCTCCCCTAGCCTTCAGGCTAGGGCACCCCTAGGCTTTAGGCTAGGGCTCCCCTAGCCTTCAGGCTAGGGCACCCCTAGGCTTTAGGCTCCCCTAGGCTAAGGCTAGGGCTCCCCTAGCCTTCAGGCTAGGGCACACCTAGGCTTTAGGCTAGGGCTCCCCTAGCCTTCAGGCTAGGGCACCCCTAGGCTTTAGGCTCCCCTAGGCTAAGGCTAGGGCTCCCCTAGCCTTCAGGCTAGGGCACCCCTAGGCTTTAGGCTCCCCTAGGCTAAGGCTAGGGCTCCCCTAGCCTTCAGGCTAGGGCACCCCTAGGCTTTAGGCTCCCCTAGGCTAAGGCTAGGGCTCCCCTAGCCTTCAGGCTAGGGCACCCCTAGGCTTTAGGCTCCCCTAGGCTAAGACTAGGGCTCCCCTAGCCTTCAGGCTAGGGCACCCCTAGGCTTTAGGCTCCCCTAGGCTAAGGCTAGGGCTCCCCTAGCCTTCAGCCTAGGGCACCCCTAGGCTTTAGGCTCCCCTAGGCTAAGGCTAGGGCTCCCCTAGCCTTCAGGCTAGGGCACCCCTAGGCTTTAGGCTCCCCTAGGCTAAGGCTAGGGCTCCCCTAGCCTTCAGGCTAGGGCACCCCTAGGCTTTAGGCTCCCCTAGGCTAAGGCTAGGGCTCCCCTAGCCTTCAGGCTAGGGCACCCCTAGGCTTTAGGCTCCCCTAGGCTAAGGCTAGGGCTCCCCTAGCCTTCAGGCTAGGGCACCCCTAGGCTTTAGGCTCCCCTAGGCTAAGGCTAGGGCTCCCCTAGCCTTCAGGCTAGGGCACCCCTAGGCTTTAGGCTCCCCTAGGCTAAGGCTAGGGCTCCCCTAGCCTTCAGGCTAGGGCACCCCTAGGCTTTAGGCTCCCCTAGGCTAAGGCTAGGGCTCCCCTAGCCTTCAGGCTAGGGCACCCCTAGGCTTTAGGCTCCCCTAGGCTAAGGCTAGGGCTCCCCTAGCCTTCAGGCTAGGGCACCCCTAGGCTTTAGGCTCCCCTAGGCTAAGGCTAGGGCTCCCCTAGCCTTCAGGCTAGGGCACCCCTAGGCTTTAGGCTCCCCTAGGCTAAGGCTAGGGCTCCCCTAGCCTTCAGGCTAGGGCACCCCTAGGCTTTAGGCTCCCCTAGGCTAAGGCTAGGGCTCCCCTAGCCTTCAGGCTAGGGCACCCCTAGGCTTTAGGCTCCCCTAGGCTAAGGCTAGGGCTCCCCTAGCCTTCAGGCTAGGGCACCCCTAGGCTTTAGGCTCCCCTAGGCTAAGGCTAGGGCTCCCCTAGCCTTCAGGCTAGGGCACCCCTAGGCTTTAGGCTCCCCTAGGCTAAGGCTAGGGCTCCCCTAGCCTTCAGGCTAGGGCACCCCTAGGCTTTAGGCTCCCCTAGGCTAAGGCTAGGGCTCCCCTAGCCTTCAGGCTAGGGCACCCCTAGGCTTTAGGCTCCCCTAGGCTAAGGCTAGGGCTCCCCTAGCCTTCAGGCTAGGGCACCCCTAGGCTTTAGGCTCCCCTAGGCTAAGGCTAGGGCTCCCCTAGCCTTCAGGCTAGGGCACCCCTAGGCTTTAGGCTAGGGCTCCCCTAGGCTAAGGCTAGGGCTCCCCTAGCCTTCAGGCTAGGGCATCCCTAGGCTTTAGGCTAGGGCTCCCCTAGGCTAAGGCTAGGGCTCCCCTAGCCTTCAGGCTAGGGCACCACTAGGCTTCAGGCTAGGGCACCCCTAGGCTTTAGGCTAGGGCTCCCCTAGCCTTCAGGCTAGGGCTCCCCTAGCCTTCAGGCTAGGGCACCCCTAGGCTTTAGGCTAGGGCTCCCCTAGGCTAAGGCTAGGGCTCCCCTAGCCTTCAGGCTAGGGCACCCCTAGGCTTTAGGCTAGGGCTCCCCTAGGCTAAGGCTAGGGCTCCCCTAGCCTTCAGGCTAGGGCACCCCTAGGCTTCAAGCTAGGGCTCCCCTAGGCTAAGGCTAGGGCTCCCCTAGCCTTCAGGCTAGGGCACCCCTAGGCTTCAGGCTAGGGCTCCCCTAGGCTAAGGCTAGGGCTCCCCTAGCCTTCAGGCTAGGGCTCCCCTAGGCTAAGGCTAGGGCTCCCCTAGCCTTCAGGCTTGGGCACCCCTAGGCTTCAGGCTAGGGCTCCCCTAGGCTAAGGCTAGGGCTCCCCTAGCCTTCAGGCTAGGGCACCCCTAGGCTTCAGGCTAGGGCTCCCCTAGGCTAAGGCTAGGGCTCCCCTAGCCTTCAGGCTAGGGCACCCCTAGGCTTCAGGCTAGGGCTCCCCTAGGCTAAGGCTAGGGCTCCCCTAGCCTTCAGGCTAGGGCACCCCTAGGCTTCAGGCTAGGGCACCCCTAGGCTTCAGGCTAGGGCTCCCCTAGGCTAAGGCTAGGGCTCCCCTAGCCTTCAGGCTAGGGCACCCCTAGGCTTCAGGCTAGGGCTCCCCTAGGCTAAGGCTAGGGATCCCCTAGCCTTCAGGCTAGGGCACCCCTAGGCTTCAGGCTAGGGCTCCCCTAGGCTAAGGCTAGGGCTCCCCTAGCCTTCAGGCTAGGGCACCCCTAGGCTTCAGGCTAGGGCTCCCCTAGGCTAAGGCTAGGGCTCCCCTAGCCTTCAGGCTAGGGCACCCCTAGGCTTCAGGCTAGGGCTCCCCTAGGCTAAGGCTAGGGCTCCCCTAGCCTTCAGGCTAGGGCACCCCTAGGCTTCAGGCTAGGGCTCCCCTAGGCTAAGGCTAGGGCTCCCCTAGCCTTCAGGCTAGGGCACCCCTAGGCTTCAGGCTAGGGCTCCCCTAGGCTAAGGCTAGGGCTCCCCTAGCCTTCAGGCTAGGGCTCCCCTAGCCTTCAGGCTAGGGCACCCCTAGGCTTCAGGCTAGGGCTCCCCTAGGCTAAGGCTAGGGCTCCCCTAGCCTTCAGGCTAGGGCTCCCCTAGCCTTCAGGCTAGGGCACCCCTAGGCTTTAGGCTAGGGCTCCCCTAGGCTAAGGCTAGGCCTCCCCTAGCCTTCAGGCTAGGGCACCCCTAGGCTTTAGGCTAGGGCTCCCCTAGGCTAAGGCTAGGCCTCCCCTAGCCTTCAGGCTAGGGCACCCCTAGGCTTTAGGCTAGGGCTCCCCTAGGCTAAGGCTAGGCCTCCCCTAGCCTTCAGGCTAGGGCACCCCTAGGCTTTAGGCTAGGGCTCCCCTAGGCTAAGGCTAGGGCTCCCCTAGCCTTCAGGCTAGGGCACCCCTAGGCTTTAGGCTAGGGCTCCCCTAGGCTAAGGCTAGGGCTCCCCTAGCCTTCAGGCTAGGGCACCCCTAGGCTTTAGGCTAGGGCTCCCCTAGGCTAAGGCTAGGGCTCCCCTAGCCTTCAGGCTAGGGCACCCCTAGGCTTTAGGCTAGGGCTCCCCTAGGCTAAGGCTAGGGCTCCCCTAGCCTTCAGGCTAGGGCACCCCTAGGCTTTAGGCTAGGGCTCCCCTAGGCTAAGGCTAGGGCTCCCCTAGCCTTCAGGCTAGGGCACCCCTAGGCTTTAGGCTAGGGCTCCCCTAGGCTAAGGCTAGGGCTCCCCTAGCCTTCAGGCTAGGGCACCCCTAGGCTTTAGGCTAGGGCTCCCCTAGGCTAAGGCTAGGGCTCCCCTAGCCTTCAGGCTAGGGCACCCCTAGGCTTTAGGCTAGGGCTCCCCTAGGCTAAGGCTAGGGCTCCCCTAGCCTTCAGGCTAGGGCACCCCTAGGCTTTAGGCTAGGGCTCCCCTAGGCTAAGGCTAGGGCTCCCCTAGCCTTCAGGCTAGGGCACCCCTAGGCTTTAGGCTAGGGCTCCCCTAGGCTAAGGCTAGGGCTCCCCTAGCCTTCAGGCTAGGGCACCCCTAGGCTTTAGGCTAGGGCTCCCCTAGGCTAAGGCTAGGGCTCCCCTAGCCTTCAGGCTAGGGCACCCCTAGGCGTTAGGCTAGGGCTCCCCTAGGCTAAGGCTAGGGCTCCCCTAGCCTTCAGGCTAGGGCACCCCTAGGCGTTAGGCTAGGGCTCCCCTAGGCTAAGGCTAGGGCTCCCCTAGCCTTCAGGCTAGGGCACCCCTAGGCGTTAGGCTAGGGCTCCCCTAGGCTAAGGCTAGGGCTCCCCTAGCCTTCAGGCTAGGGCACCCCTAGGCTTTAGGCTAGGGCTCCCCTAGGCTAAGGCTAGGGCTCCCCTAGCCTTCAGGCTAGGGCACCCCTAGGCGTTAGGCTAGGGCTCCCCTAGGCTAAGGCTAGGGCTCCCCTAGCCTTCAGGCTAGGGCACCCCTAGGCTTTAGGCTAGGGCTCCCCTAGGCTAAGGCTAGGGCTCCCCTAGCCTTCAGGCTAGGGCACCCCTTGGCTTTAGGCTAGGGCTCCCCTAGGCTAAGGCTAGGGCTCCCCTAGCCTTCAGGCTAGGGCACCCCTAGGCTTTAGGCTAGGGCTCCCCTAGGCTAAGGCTAGGGCTCCCCTAGCCTTCAGGCTAGGGCACCCCTAGGCTTTAGGCTAGGGCTCCCCTAGGCTAAGGCTAGGGCTCCCCTAGCCTTCAGGCTAGGGCACCCCTAGGCTTTAGGCTAGGGCTCCCCTAGGCTAAGGCTAGGGCTCCCCTAGCCTTCAGGCTAGGGCACCCCTAGGCTTTAGGCTAGGGCTCCCCTAGGCTAAGGCTAGGGCTCCCCTAGCCTTCAGGCTAGGGCACCCCTAGGCTTTAGGCTAGGGCTCCCCTAGGCTAAGGCTAGGGCTCCCCTAGCCTTCAGGCTAGGGCACCCCTAGGCTTTAGGCTAGGGCTCCCCTAGGCTAAGGCTAGGGCTCCCCTAGCCTTCAGGCTAGGGCACCCCTAGGCTTTAGGCTAGGGCTCCCCTAGGCTAAGGCTAGGGCTCCCCTAGCCTTCAGGCTAGGGCACCCCTAGGCTTTAGGCTAGGGCTCCCCTAGGCTAAGGCTAGGGCTCCTGAGCCTTCAGGCTAGGGCACCCCTAGGCTTTAGGCTAGGGCTCCCCTAGGCTAAGGCTAGGGCTCCCCTAGCCTTCAGGCTAGGGCACCCCTAGGCTTTAGGCTAGGGCTCCCCTAGGCTAAGGCTAGGGCTCCCCTAGCCTTCAGGCTAGGGCACCCCTAGGCTTTAGGCTAGGGCTCCCCTAGGCTAAGGCTAGGGCTCCCCTAGCCTTCAGGCTAGGGCACCCCTAGGCTTTAGGCTCCCCTAGGCTAAGGCTAGGGCTCCCCTAGCCTTCAGGCTAGGGCACCCCTAGGCTTTAGGCTCCCCTAGGCTAAGGCTAGGGCTCCCCTAGCCTTCAGGCTAGGGCACCCCTAGGCTTTAGGCTAGGGCTCCCCTAGGCTAAGGCTAGGGCTCCCCTAGCCTTCAGGCTAGGGCACCCCTAGGCTTTAGGCTCCCCTAGTCTAAGGCTAGGGCTCCCCTAGCCTTCAGGCTAGGGCACCCCTAGGCTTTAGGCTAGGGCTCCCCTAGGCTAAGGCTAGGGCTCCCCTAGCCTTCAGGCTAGGGCACCCCTAGGCTTTAGGCTCCCCTAGGCTAAGGCTAGGGCTCCCCTAGCCTTCAGGCTAGGGCACCCCTAGGCTTTAGGCTAGGGCTCCCCTAGGCTAAGGCTAGGGCTCCCCTAGCCTTCAGGCTAGGGCACCCCTAGGCTTTAGGCTCCCCTAGGCTAAGGCTAGGGCTCCCCTAGCCTTCAGGCTAGGGCACCCCTAGGCTTTAGGCTCCCCTAGGCTAAGGCTAGGGCTCCCCTAGCCTTCAGGCTAGGGCACCCCTAGGCTTTAGGCTAGGGCTCCCCTAGGCTAAGGCTAGGGCTCCCCTAGCCTTCAGGCTAGGGCACCCCTAGGCTTTAGGCTCCCCTAGGCTAAGGCTAGGGCTCCCCTAGCCTTCAGGCTAGGGCACCCCTAGGCTTTAGGCTCCCCTAGGCTAAGGCTAGGGCTCCCCTAGCCTTCAGGCTAGGGCACCCCTAGGCTTTAGGCTCCCCTAGGCTAAGGCTAGGGCTCCCCTAGCCTTCAGGCTAGGGCACCCCTAGGCTTTAGGCTCCCCTAGGCTAAGGCTAGGGCTCCCCTAGCCTTCAGGCTAGGGCACCCCTAGGCTTTAGGCTAGGGCTCCCCTAGGCTAAGGCTAGGGCTCCCCTAGCCTTCAGGCTAGGGCATCCCTAGGCTTTAGGCTAGGGCTCCCCTAGGCTAAGGCTAGGGCTCCCCTAGCCTTCAGGCTAGGGCACCACTAGGCTTCAGGCTAGGGCACCCCTAGGCTTTAGGCTAGGGCTCCCCTAGCCTTCAGGCTAGGGCTCCCCTAGCCTTCAGGCTAGGGCACCCCTAGGCTTTAGGCTAGGGCTCCCCTAGGCTAAGGCTAGGGCTCCCCTAGCCTTCAGGCTAGGGCACCCCTAGGCTTTAGGCTAGGGCTCCCCTAGGCTAAGGCTAGGGCTCCCCTAGCCTTCAGGCTAGGGCACCCCTAGGCGTTAGGCTAGGGCTCCCCTAGGCTAAGGCTAGGGCTCCCCTAGCCTTCAGGCTAGGGCACCCCTAGGCTTTAGGCTAGGGCTCCCCTAGGCTAAGGCTAGGGCTCCCCTAGCCTTCAGGCTAGGGCACCCCTAGGCGTTAGGCTAGGGCTCCCCTAGGCTAAGGCTAGGGCTCCCCTAGCCTTCAGGCTAGGGCACCCCTAGGCTTTAGGCTAGGGCTCCCCTAGGCTAAGGCTAGGGCTCCCCTAGCCTTCAGGCTAGGGCACCCCTAGGCTTTAGGCTAGGGCTCCCCTAGGCTAAGGCTAGGGCTCCCCTAGCCTTCAGGCTAGGGCACCCCTAGGCTTTAGGCTAGGGCTCCCCTAGGCTAAGGCTAGGGCTCCCCTAGCCTTCAGGCTAGGGCACCCCTAGGCTTTAGGCTAGGGCTCCCCTAGGCTAAGGCTAGGGCTCCCCTAGCCTTCAGGCTAGGGCACCCCTAGGCTTTAGGCTAGGGCTCCCCTAGGCTAAGGCTAGGGCTCCCCTAGCCTTCAGGCTAGGGCACCCCTAGGCTTTAGGCTAGGGCTCCCCTAGGCTAAGGCTAGGGCTCCCCTAGCCTTCAGGCTAGGGCACCCCTAGGCTTTAGGCTAGGGCTCCCCTAGGCTAAGGCTAGGGCTCCCCTAGCCTTCAGGCTAGGGCACCCCTAGGCTTTAGGCTAGGGCTCCCCTAGGCTAAGGCTAGGGCTCCCCGAGCCTTCAGGCTAGGGCACCCCTAGGCTTTAGGCTAGGGCTCCCCTAGGCTAAGGCTAGGGCTCCTGAGCTTTCAGGCTAGGGCACCCCTAGGCTTTAGGCTAGGGCTCCCCTAGGCTAAGGCTAGGGCTCCCCTAGCCTTCAGGCTAGGGCACCCCTAGGCTTTAGGCTAGGGCTCCCCTAGGCTAAGGCTAGGGCTCCCCTAGCCTTCAGGCTAGGGCACCCCTAGGCTTTAGGCTAGGGCTCCCCTAGGCTAAGGCTAGGGCTCCCCTAGCCTTCAGGCTAGGGCACCCCTAGGCTTTAGGCTCCCCTAGGCTAAGGCTAGGGCTCCCCTAGCCTTCAGGCTAGGGCACCCCTAGGCTTTAGGCTCCCCTAGGCTAAGGCTAGGGCTCCCCTAGCCTTCAGGCTAGGGCACCCCTAGGCTTTAGGCTAGGGCTCCCCTAGGCTAAGGCTAGGGCTCCCCTAGCCTTCAGGCTAGGGCACCCCTAGGCTTTAGGCTCCCCTAGGCTAAGGCTAGGGCTCCCCTAGCCTTCAGGCTAGGGCACCCCTAGGCTTTAGGCTAGGGCTCCCCTAGGCTAAGGCTAGGGCTCCCCTAGCCTTCAGGCTAGGGCACCCCTAGGCTTTAGGCTCCCCTAGGCTAAGGCTAGGGCTCCCCTAGCCTTCAGGCTAGGGCACCCCTAGGCTTTAGGCTAGGGCTCCCCTAGGCTAAGGCTAGGGCTCCCCTAGCCTTCAGGCTAGGGCACCCCTAGGCTTTAGGCTCCCCTAGGCTAAGGCTAGGGCTCCCCTAGCCTTCAGGCTAGGGCACCCCTAGGCTTTAGGCTCCCCTAGGCTAAGGCTAGGGCTCCCCTAGCCTTCAGGCTAGGGCACCCCTAGGCTTTAGGCTAGGGCTCCCCTAGGCTAAGGCTAGGGCTCCCCTAGCCTTCAGGCTAGGGCACCCCTAGGCTTTAGGCTCCCCTAGGCTAAGGCTAGGGCTCCCCTAGCCTTCAGGCTAGGGCACCCCTAGGCTTTAGGCTAGGGCTCCCCTAGGCTAAGGCTAGGGCTCCCCTAGCCTTCAGGCTAGGGCACCCCTAGGCTTTAGGCTCCCCTAGGCTAAGGCTAGGGCTCCCCTAGCCTTCAGGCTAGGGCACCCCTAGGCTTTAGGCTAGGGCTCCCCTAGGCTAAGGCTAGGGCTCCCCTAGCCTTCAGGCTAGGGCGCCCCTAGGCTTTAGGCTCCCCTAGGCTAAGGCTAGGGCTCCCCTAGCCTTCAGGCTAGGGCGCCCCTAGGCTTTAGGCTCCCCTAGGCTAAGGCTAGGGCTCCCCTAGCCTTCAGGCTAGGGCGCCCCTAGGCTTTAGGCTCCCCTAGGCTAAGGCTAGGGCTCCCCTAGCCTTCAGGCTAGGGCGCCCCTAGGCTTTAGGCTCCCCTAGGCTAAGGCTAGGGCTCCCCTAGCCTTCAGGCTAGGGCGCCCCTAGGCTTTAGGCTCCCCTAGGCTAAGGCTAGGGCTCCCCTAGCCTTCAGGCTAGGGCGCCCCTAGGCTTTAGGCTCCCCTAGGCTAAGGCTAGGGCTCCCCTAGCCTTCAGGCTAGGGCGCCCCTAGGCTTTAGGCTCCCCTAGGCTAAGGCTAGGGCTCCCCTAGCCTTCATGCTAGGGCGCCCCTAGGCTTTAGGCTCCCCTAGGCTAAGGCTAGGGCTCCCCTAGCCTTCAGGCTAGGGCGCCCCTAGGCTTTAGGCTCCCCTAGGCTAAGGCTAGGGCTCCCCTAGCCTTCAGGCTAGGGCGCCCCTAGGCTTTAGGCTCCCCTAGGCTAAGGCTAGGGCTCCCCTAGCCTTCAGGCTAGGGCGCCCCTAGGCTTTAGGCTCCCCTTGGCTAAGGCTAGGGCTCCCCTAGCCTTCAGGCTAGGGCGCCCCTAGGCTTTAGGCTCCCCTAGGCTAAGGCTAGGGCTCCCCTAGCCTTCAGGCTAGGGCGCCCCTAGGCTTTAGGCTCCCCTAGGCTAAGGCTAGGGCTCCCCTAGCCTTCAGGCTAGGGCGCCCCTAGGCTTTAGGCTCCCCTAGGCTAAGGCTAGGGCTCCCCTAGCCTTCAGGCTAGGGCGCCCCTAGGCTTTAGGCTCCCCTAGGCTAAGGCTAGGGCTCCCCTAGCCTTCAGGCTAGGGCACCCCTAGGCTTTAGGCTCCCCTAGGCTAAGGCTAGGGCTCCCCTAGCCTTCAGGCTAAGGCACCCCTAGGCTTTAGGCTAGGGCTCCCCTAGGCTAAGGCTAGGGCTCCCCTAGCCTTCAGGCTAGGGCGCCCCTAGGCTTTAGGCTCCCCTAGGCTAAGGCTAGGGCTCCCCTAGCCTTCAGGCTAGGGCACCCCTAGGCTTTAGGCTAGGGCTCCCCTAGGCTAAGGCTAGGGCTCCCCTAGCCTTCAGGCTAGGGCGCCCCTAGGCTTTAGGCTCCCCTAGGCTAAGGCTAGGGCTCCCCTAGCCTTCAGGCTAGGGCGCCCCTAGGCTTTAGGCTAGGGCTCCCCTAGGCTAAGGCTAGGGCTCCCCTAGCCTTCAGGCTAGGGCGCCCCTAGGCTTTAGGCTCCCCTAGGCTAAGGCTAGGGCTCCCCTAGCCTTCAGGCTAGGGCGCCCCTAGGCTTTAGGCTAGGGCTCCCCTAGGCTAAGGCTAGGGCTCCCCTAGCCTTCAGGCTAGGGCGCCCCTAGGCTTTAGGCTCCCCTAGGCTAAGGCTAGGGCTCCCCTAGCCTTCAGGCTAGGGCGCCCCTAGGCTTTAGGCTAGGGCTCCCCTAGGCTAAGGCTAGGGCTCCCCTAGCCTTCAGGCTAGGGCGCCCCTAGGCTTTAGGCTCCCCTAGGCTAAGGCTAGGGCTCCCCTAGCCTTCAGGCTAGGGCGCCCCTAGGCTTTAGGCTAGGGCTCCCCTAGGCTAAGGCTAGGGCTCCCCTAGCCTTCAGGCTAGGGCGCCCCTAGGCTTTAGGCTCCCCTAGGCTAAGGCTAGGGCTCCCCTAGCCTTCAGGCTAGGGCGCCCCTAGGCTTTAGGCTAGGGCTCCCCTAGGCTAAGGCTAGGGCTCCCCTAGCCTTCAGGCTAGGGCGCCCCTAGGCTTTAGGCTCCCCTAGGCTAAGGCTAGGGCTCCCCTAGCCTTCAGGCTAGGGCGCCCCTAGGCTTTAGGCTAGGGCTCCCCTAGGCTAAGGCTAGGGCTCCCCTAGCCTTCAGGCTAGGGCGCCCCTAGGCTTTAGGCTCCCCTAGGCTAAGGCTAGGGCTCCCCTAGCCTTCAGGCTAGGGCGCCCCTAGGCTTTAGGCTCCCCTAGGCTAAGGCTAGGGCTCCCCTAGCCTTCAGGCTAGGGCGCCCCTAGGCTTTAGGCTCCCCTAGGCTAAGGCTAGGGCTCCCCTAGCCTTCAGGCTAGGGCGCCCCTAGGCTTTAGGCTCCCCTAGGCTAAGGCTAGGGCTCCCCTAGCCTTCAGGCTAGGGCGCCCCTAGGCTTTAGGCTCCCCTAGGCTAAGGCTAGGGCTCCCCTAGCCTTCAGGCTAGGGCGTCCCTAGGCTTTAGGCTCCCCTAGGCTAAGGCTAGGGCTCCCCTAGCCTTCAGGCTAGGGCGCCCCTAGGCTTTAGGCTCCCCTAGGCTAAGGCTAGGGCTCCCCTAGCCTTCAGGCTAGGGCGCCCCTAGGCTTTAGGCTCCCCTAGGCTAAGGCTAGGGCTCCCCTAGCCTTCAGGCTAGGGCGCCCCTAGGCTTTAGGCTCCCCTAGGCTAAGGCTAGGGCTCCCCTAGCCTTCAGGCTAGGGCGCCCCTAGGCTTTAGGCTCCCCTAGGCTAAGGCTAGGGCTCCCCTAGCCTTCAGGCTAGGGCGCCCCTAGGCTTTAGGCTCCCCTAGGCTAAGGCTAGGGCTCCCCTAGCCTTCAGGCTAGGGCGCCCCTAGGCTTTAGGCTCCCCTAGGCTAAGGCTAGGGCTCCCCTAGCCTTCATGCTAGGGCGCCCCTAGGCTTTAGGCTCCCCTAGGCTAAGGCTAGGGCTCCCCTAGCCTTCAGGCTAGGGCGCCCCTAGGCTTTAGGCTCCCCTAGGCTAAGGCTAGGGCTCCCCTAGCCTTCAGGCTAGGGCGCCCCTAGGCTTTAGGCTCCCCTAGGCTAAGGCTAGGGCTCCCCTAGCCTTCAGGCTAGGGCGCCCCTAGGCTTTAGGCTCCCCTTGGCTAAGGCTAGGGCTCCCCTAGCCTTCAGGCTAGGGCGCCCCTAGGCTTTAGGCTCCCCTAGGCTAAGGCTAGGGCTCCCCTAGCCTTCAGGCTAGGGCGCCCCTAGGCTTTAGGCTCCCCTAGGCTAAGGCTAGGGCTCCCCTAGCCTTCAGGCTAGGGCGCCCCTAGGCTTTAGGCTCCCCTAGGCTAAGGCTAGGGCTCCCCTAGCCTTCAGGCTAGGGCGCCCCTAGGCTTTAGGCTCCCCTAGGCTAAGGCTAGGGCTCCCCTAGCCTTCAGGCTAGGGCGCCCCTAGGCTTTAGGCTCCCCTAGGCTAAGGCTAGGGCTCCCCTAGCCTTCAGGCTAGGGCGCCCCTAGGCTTTAGGCTCCCCTAGGCTAAGGCTAGGGCTCCCCTAGCCTTCAGGCTAGGGCACCCCTAGGCTTTAGGCTCCCCTAGGCTAAGGCTAGGGCTCCCCTAGCCTTCAGGCTAGGGCACCCCTAGGCTTTAGGCTCCCCTAGGCTAAGGCTAGGGCTCCCCTAGCCTTCAGGCTAGGGCACCCCTAGGCTTTAGGCTCCCCTAGGCTAAGGCTAGGGCTCCCCTAGCCTTCAGGCTAGGGCACCCCTAGGCTTTAGGCTCCCCTAGGCTAAGGCTAGGGCTCCCCTAGCCTTCAGGCTAGGGCACCCCTAGGCTTTAGGCTCCCCTAGGCTAAGGCTAGGGCTCCCCTAGCCTTCAGGCTAGGGCACCCCTAGGCTTTAGGCTAGGGCTCCCCTAGGCTAAGGCTAGGGCTCCCCTAGCCTTCAGGCTAGGGCACCCCTAGGCTTTAGGCTAGGGCTCCCCTAGGCTAAGGCTAGGGCTCCCCTAGCCTTCAGGCTAGGGCACCCCTAGGCTTTAGGCTAGTGCTCCCCTAGGCTAAGGCTAGGGCTCCCCTAGCCTTCAGGCTAGGGCACCCCTAGGCTTTAGGCTAGGGCTCCCCTAGGCTAAGGCTAGGGCTCCCCTAGCCTTCAGGCTAGGGCTCCCCTAGCCTTCAGGCTAGGGCACCCCTAGGCTTTAGGCTAGGGCTCCCCTAGGCTAAGGCTAGGGCTCCCCTAGCCTTCAGGCTAGGGCACCCCTAGGCTTTAGGTTAGGGCTCCCCTAGGCTAAGGCTAGGGCTCCCCTAGCCTTCAGGCTAGGGCACCCCTAGGCTTTAGGCTAGGGCTCCCCTAGGCTAAGGCTAGGGCTCCCCTAGCCTTCAGGCTAGGGCACCCCTAGGCTTTAGGCTAGGGCTCCCCTAGGCTAAGGCTAGGGCTCCCCTAGCCTTCAGGCTAGGGCACCCCTAGGCTTTAGGCTAGGGCTCCCCTAGGCTAAGGCTAGGGCTCCCCTAGCCTTCAGGCTAGGGCACCCCTAGGCTTTAGGCTAGGGCTCCCCTAGGCTAAGGCTAGGGCTCCCCTAGCCTTCAGGCTAGGGCACCCCTAGGCTTTAGGCTAGGGCTCCCCTAGGCTAAGGCTAGGGCTCCCCTAGCCTTCAGGCTAGGGCACCCCTAGGCTTTAGGCTAGGGCTCCCCTAGGCTAAGGCTAGGGCTCCCCTAGCCTTCAGGCTAGGGCACCCCTAGGCTTTAGGCTAGGGCTCCCCTAGGCTAAGGCTAGGGCTCCCCTAGCCTTCAGGCTAGGGCACCCCTAGGCTTTAGGCTAGGGCTCCCCTAGGCTAAGGCTAGGGCTCCCCTAGCCTTCAGGCTAGGGCACCCCTAGGCTTTAGGCTAGGGCTCCCCTAGGCTAAGGCTAGGGCTCCCCTAGCCTTCAGCCTAGGGCACCCCTAGGCTTTAGGCTCCCCTAGGCTAAGGCTAGGGCTCCCCTAGCCTTCAGGCTAGGGCACCCCTAGGCTTTAGGCTCCCCTAGGCTAAGGCTAGGGCTCCCCTAGCCTTCAGGCTAGGGCACCCCTAGGCTTTAGGCTCCCCTAGGCTAAGGCTAGGGCTCCCCTAGCCTTCAGGCTAGGGCACCCCTAGGCTTTAGGCTCCCCTAGGCTAAGGCTAGGGCTCCCCTAGCCTTCAGGCTAGGGCACCCCTAGGCTTTAGGCTCCCCTAGGCTAAGGCTAGGGCTCCCCTAGCCTTCAGGCTAGGGCACCCCTAGGCTTTAGGCTCCCCTAGGCTAAGGCTAGGGCTCCCCTAGCCTTCAGGCTAGGGCACCCCTAGGCTTTAGGCTCCCCTAGGCTAAGGCTAGGGCTCCCCTAGCCTTCAGGCTAGGGCACCCCTAGGCTTTAGGCTCCCCTAGGCTAAGGCTAGGGCTCCCCTAGCCTTCAGGCTAGGGCACCCCTAGGCTTTAGGCTCCCCTAGGCTAAGGCTAGGGCTCCCCTAGCCTTCAGGCCAGGGCACCCCTAGGCTTTAGGCTCCCCTAGGCTAAGGCTAGGGCTCCCCTAGCCTTCAGGCCAGGGCACCCCTAGGCTTTTTATTCTCCCCTAGGCTAAGGCTAGGGCTCCCCTAGCCTTCAGGCCAGGGCACCCCTAGGCTTTAGGCTCCCCTAGGCTAAGGCTAGGGCTCCCCTAGCCTTCAGGCTAGGGCACCCCTAGGCTTTAGGCTCCCCTAGGCTAAGGCTAGGGCTCCCCTAGCCTTCAGGCTAGGGCACCCCTAGGCTTTAGGCTCCCCTAGGCTAAGGCTAGGGCTCCCCTAGCCTTCAGGCTAGGGCACCCCTAGGCTTTAGGCTCCCCTAGGCTAAGGCTAGGGCTCCCCTAGCCTTCAGGCTAGGGCACCCCTAGGCTTTAGGCTCCCCAAGGCTAAGGCTAGGGCTCCCCTAGCCTTCAGGCTAGGGCACCCCTAGGCTTTAGGCTCCCCTAGGCTAAGGCTAGGGCTCCCCTAGCCTTCAGGCTAGGGCACCCCTAGGCTTTAGGCTCCCCTAGGCTAAGGCTAGGGCTCCCCTAGCCTTCAGGCTAGGGCACCCCTAGGCTTTAGGCTCCCCTAGGCTAAGGCTAGGGCTACCCTAGCCTTCAGGCTAGGGCACCCCTAGGCTTTAGGCTCCCCTAGGCTAAGGCTAGGGCTCCCCTAGCCTTCAGGCTAGGGCACCCCTAGGCTTTAGGCTCCCCTAGGCTAAGGCTAGGGCTCCCCTAGCCTTCAGGCTAGGGCACCCCTAGGCTTTAGGCTAGGGCTCCCCTAGGCTAAGGCTAGGGCTCCCCTAGCCTTCAGGCTAGGGCATCCCTAGGCTTTAGGCTAGGGCTCCCCTAGGCTAAGGCTAGGGCTCCCCTAGCCTTCAGGCTAGGGCACCACTAGGCTTCAGGCTAGGACACCCCTAGGCTTTAGGCTAGGGCTCCCCTAGCCTTCAGGCTAGGGCTCCCCTAGCCTTCAGGCTAGGGCACCCCTAGGCTTTAGGCTAGGGCTCCCCTAGGCTAAGGCTAGGGCTCCCTAGCCTTCAGGCTAGGGCACCCCTAGGCTTTAGGCTAGGGCTCCCCTAGGCTAAGGCTAGGGCTCCCCTAGCCTTCAGGCTAGGGCACCCCTAGGCTTCAGGCTAGGGCTCTCCTAGGCTAAGGCTAGGGCTCCCCTAGCCTTCAGGCTAGGGCACCCCTAGGCTTCAGGCTAGGGCTCCCCTAGGCTAAGGCTAGGGCTCCCCTAGCCTTCAGGCTAGGGCTCCCCTAGGCTAAGGCTAGGGCTCCCCTAGCCTTCAGGCTTGGGCACCCCTAGGCTTCAGGCTAGGGCTCCCCTAGGCTAAGGCTAGGGCTCCCCTAGCCTTCAGGCTAGGGCACCCCTAGGCTTCAGGCTAGGGCTCCCCTAGGCTAAGGCTAGGGCTCCCCTAGCCTTCAGGCTAGGGCACCCCTAGGCTTCAGGCTAGGGCTCCCCTAGGCTTCAGGCTAGGGCTCCCATAGCCTTCAGGCTAGGGCACCCCTAGGCTTCAGGCTAGGGCACCCCTAGGCTTCAGGCTAGGGCTCCCCTAGGCTAAGGCTAGGGCTCCCCCAGCCTTCAGGCTAGGGCACCCCTAGGCTTCAGGCTAGGGCTCCCCTAGGCTAAGGCTAGGGCTCCCCTAGCCTTCAGGCTAGGGCACCCCTAGGCTTCAGGCTAGGGCTCCCCTAGGCTAAGGCTAGGGCTCCCCTAGCCTTCAGGCTAGGGCACCCCTAGGCTTCAGGCTAGGGCTCCCCTAGGCTAAGGCTAGGGCTCCCCTAGCCTTCAGGCTAGGGCACCCCTAGGCTTCAGGCTAGGGCTCCCCTAGGCTAAGGCTAGGGCTCCCCTAGCCTTCAGGCTAGGGCACCCCTAGGCTTCAGGCTAGGGCTCCCCTAGGCTAAGGCTAGGGCTCCCCTAGCCTTCAGGCTAGGGCACCCCTAGGCTTCAGGCTAGGGCTCCCCTAGGCTAAGGCTAGGGCTCCCCTAGCCTTCAGGCTAGGGCTCCCCTAGCCTTCAGGCTAGGGCACCCCTAGGCTTTAGGCTAGGGCTCCCCTAGGCTAAGGCTAGGCCTCCCCTAGCCTTCAGGCTAGGGCACCCCTAGGCTTTAGGCTAGGGCTCCCCTAGGCTAAGGCTAGGGCTCCCCTAGCCTTCAGGCTAGGGCACCCCTAGGCTTTAGGCTAGGGCTCCCCTAGGCTAAGGCTAGGGCTCCCCTAGCCTTCAGGCTAGGGCACCCCTAGGCTTTAGGCTAGGGCTCCCCTAGGCTAAGGCTAGGGCTCCCCTAGCCTTCAGGCTAGGGCACCCCTAGGCTTTAGGCTAGGGCTCCCCTAGGCTAAGGCTAGGGCTCCCCTAGCCTTCAGGCTAGGGCACCCCTAGGCTTTAGGCTAGGGCTCCCCTAGGCTAAGGCTAGGGCTCCCCTAGCCTTCAGGCTAGGGCACCCCTAGGCTTTAGGCTAGGGCTCCCCTAGGCTAAGGCTAGGGCTCCCCTAGCCTTCAGGCTAGGGCACCCCTAGGCGTTAGGCTAGGGCTCCCCTAGGCTAAGGCTAGGGCTCCCCTAGCCTTCAGGCTAGGGCACCCCTAGGCGTTAGGCTAGGGCTCCCCTAGGCTAAGGCTAGGGCTCCCCTAGCCTTCAGGCTAGGGCACCCCTAGGCGTTAGGCTAGGGCTCCCCTAGGCTAAGGCTAGGGCTCCCCTAGCCTTCAGGCTAGGGCACCCCTAGGCGTTAGGCTAGGGCTCCCCTAGGCTAAGGCTAGGGCTCCCCTAGCCTTCAGGCTAGGGCACCCCTAGGCGTTAGGCTAGGGCTCCCCTAGGCTAAGGCTAGGGCTCCCCTAGCCTTCAGGCTAGGGCACCCCTAGGCGTTAGGCTAGGGCTCCCCTAGGCTAAGGCTAGGGCTCCCCTAGCCTTCAGGCTAGGGCACCCCTAGGCGTTAGGCTAGGGCTCCCCTAGGCTAAGGCTAGGGCTCCCCTAGCCTTCAGGCTAGGGCACCCCTAGGCGTTAGGCTAGGGCTCCCCTAGGCTAAGGCTAGGGCTCCCCTAGCCTTCAGGCTAGGGCACCCCTAGGCGTTAGGCTAGGGCTCCCCTAGGCTAAGGCTAGGGCTCCCCTAGCCTTCAGGCTAGGGCACCCCTAGGCGTTAGGCTAGGGCTCCCCTAGGCTAAGGCTAGGGCTCCCCTAGCCTTCAGGCTAGGGCACCCCTAGGCTTTAGGCTAGGGCTCCCCTAGGCTAAGGCTAGGGCTCCCCTAGCCTTCAGGCTAGGGCACCCCTAGGCTTTAGGCTAGGGCTCCCCTAGGCTAAGGCTAGGGCTCCCCTAGCCTTCAGGCTAGGGCACCCCTAGGCTTTAGGCTAGGGCTCCCCTAGGCTAAGGCTAGGGCTCCCCTAGCCTTCAGGCTAGGGCACCCCTAGGCTTTAGGCTAGGGCTCCCCTAGGCTAAGGCTAGGGCTCCCCTAGCCTTCAGGCTAGGGCACCCCTAGGCTTTAGGCTAGGGCTCCCCTAGGCTAAGGCTAGGGCTCCTGAGCCTTCAGGCTAGGGCACTCCTAGGCTTTAGGCTAGGGCTCCCCTAGGCTAAGGCTAGGGCTCCCCTAGCCTTCAGGCTAGGGCACCCCTAGGCTTTAGGCTAGGGCTCCCCTAGGCTAAGGCTAGGGCTCCCCTAGCCTTCAGGCTAGGGCACCCCTAGGCTTTAGGCTAGGGCTCCCCTAGGCTAAGGCTAGGGCTCCCCTAGCCTTCAGGCTAGGGCACCCCTAGGCTTTAGGCTAGGGCTCCCCTAGGCTAAGGCTAGGGCTCCCCTAGCCTTCAGGCTAGGGCACCCCTAGGCTTTAGGCTAGGGCTCCCCTAGGCTAAGGCTAGGGCTCCCCTAGCCTTCAGGCTAGGGCACCCCTAGGCTTTAGGCTAGGGCTCCCCTAGGCTAAGGCTAGGGCTCCCCTAGCCTTCAGGCTAGGGCACCCCTAGGCTTTAGGCTAGGGCTCCCCTAGGCTAAGGCTAGGGTTCCCCTAGCCTTCAGGCTAGGGCACCCCTAGGCTTTAGGCTCCCCTAGGCTAAGGCTAGGGCTCCCCTAGCCTTCAGGCTAGGGCACCCCTAGGCTTTAGGCTAGGGCTCCCCTAGGCTAAGGCTAGGGCTCCCCTAGCCTTCAGGCTAGGGCACCCCTAGGCTTTAGGCTCCCCTAGGCTAAGGCTAGGGCTCCCCTAGCCTTCAGGCTAGGGCACCCCTAGGCTTTAGGCTAGGGCTCCCCTAGGCTAAGGCTAGGGCTCCCCTAGCCTTCAGGCTAGGGCACCCCTAGGCTTTAGGCTCCCCTAGGCTAAGGCTAGGGCTCCCCTAGCCTTCAGGCTAGGGCACCCCTAGGCTTTAGGCTAGGGCTCCCCTAGGCTAAGGCTAGGGCTCCCCTAGCCTTCAGGCTAGGGCACCCCTAGGCTTTAGGCTCCCCTAGGCTAAGGCTAGGGCTCCCCTAGCCTTCAGGCTAGGGCACCCCTAGGCTTTAGGCTCCCCTAGGCTAAGGCTAGGGCTCCCCTAGCCTTCAGGCTAGGGCACCCCTAGCCTTTAGGCTCCCCTAGGCTAAGGCTAGGGCTCCCCTAGCCTTCAGGCTAGGGCACCCCTAGGCTTTAGGCTAGGGCTCCCCTAGGCTAAGGCTAGGGCTCCCCTAGCCTTCAGGCTAGGGCACCCCTAGGCTTTAGGCTCCCCTAGGCTAAGGCTAGGGCTCCCCTAGTCTTCAGGCTAGGGCACCCCTAGGCTTTAGGCTAGGGCTCCCCTAGGCTAAGGCTAGGGCTCCCCTAGCCTTCAGGCTAGGGCGCCCCTAGGCTTTAGGCTCCCCTAGGCTAAGGCTAGGGCTCCCCTAGCCTTCAGGCTAGGGCGCCCCTAGGCTTTAGGCTAGGGCTCCCCTAGGCTAAGGCTAGGGCTCCCCTAGCCTTCAGGCTAGGGCGCCCCTAGGCTTTAGGCTCCCCTAGGCTAAGGCTAGGGCTCCCCTAGCCTTCAGGCTAGGGCGCCCCTAGGCTTTAGGCTAGGGCTCCCCTAGGTTAAGGCTAGGGCTCCCCTAGCCTTCAGGCTAGGGCGCCCCTAGGCTTTAGGCTCCCCTAGGCTAAGGCTAGGGCTCCCCTAGCCTTCAGGCTAGGGTGCCCCTAGGCTTTAGGCTAGGGCTCCCCTAGGCTAAGGCTAGGGCTCCCCTAGCCTTCAGGCTAGGGCGCCCCTAGGCTTTAGGCTCCCCTAGGCTAAGGCTAGGGCTCCCCTAGCCTTCAGGCTAGGGCGCCCCTAGGCTTTAGGCTAGGGCTCCCCTAGGCTAAGGCTAGGGCTCCCCTAGCCTTCAGGCTAGGGCGCCCCTAGGCTTTAGGCTCCCCTAGGCTAAGGCTAGGGCTCCCCTAGCCTTCAGGCTAGGGCGCCCCTAGGCTTTAGGCTAGGGCTCCCCTAGGCTAAGGCTAGGGCTCCCCTAGCCTTCAGGCTAGGGCGCCCCTAGGCTTTAGGCTCCCCTAGGCTAAGGCTAGGGCTCCCCTAGCCTTCAGGCTAGGGCGCCCCTAGGCTTTAGGCTAGGGCTCCCCTAGGCTAAGGCTAGGGCTCCACTAGCCTTCAGGCTAGGGCGCCCCTAGGCTTTAGGCTCCCCTAGGCTAAGGCTAGGGCTCCCCTAGCCTTCAGGCTAGGGCGCCCCTAGGCTTTAGGCTAGGGCTCCCCTAGGCTAAGGCTAGGGCTCCCCTAGCCTTCAGGCTAGGGCGCCCCTAGGCTTTAGGCTCCCCTAGGCTAAGGCTAGGGCTCCCCTAGCCTTCAGGCTAGGGCGCCCCTAGGCTTTAGGCTCCCCTAGGCTAAGGCTAGGGCTCCCCTAGCCTTCAGGCTAGGGCGCCCCTAGGCTTTAGGCTCCCCTAGGCTAAGGCTAGGGCTCCCCTAGCCTTCAGGCTAGGGCGCCCCTAGGCTTTAGGCTCCCCTTGGCTAAGGCTAGGGCTCCCCTAGCCTTCAGGCTAGGGCGCCCCTAGGCTTTAGGCTCCCCTAGGCTAAGGCTAGGGCTCCCCTAGCCTTCAGGCTAGGGCGCCCCTAGGCTCTAGGCTCCCCTAGGCTAAGGCTAGGGCTCCCCTAGCCTTCAGGCTAGGGCGCCCCTAGGCTCTAGGCTCCCCTAGGCTAAGGCTAGGGCTCCCCTAGCCTTCAGGCTAGGGCGCCCCTAGGCTCTAGGCTCCCCTAGGCTAAGGCTAGGGCTCCCCTAGCCTTCAGGCTAGGGCGCCCCTAGGCTCTAGGCTCCCCTAGGCTAAGGCTAGGGCTCCCCTAGCCTTCAGGCTAGGGCGCCCCTAGGCTCTAGGCTCCCCTAGGCTAAGGCTAGGGCTCCCCTAGCCTTCAGGCTAGGGCGCCCCTAGGCTCTAGGCTCCCCTAGGCTAAGGCTAGGGCTCCCCTAGCCTTCAGGCTAGGGCGCCCCTAGGCTCTAGGCTCCCCTAGGCTAAGGCTAGGGCTCCCCTAGCCTTCAGGCTAGGGCGCCCCTAGGCTCTAGGCTCCCCTAGGCTAAGGCTAGGGCTCCCCTAGCCTTCAGGCTAGGGCGCCCCTAGGCTCTAGGCTCCCCTAGGCTAAGGCTAGGGCTCCCCTAGCCTTCAGGCTAGGGCGCCCCTAGGCTCTAGGCTCCCCTAGGCTAAGGCTAGGGCTCCCCTAGCCTTCAGGCTAGGGCGCCCCTAGGCTCTAGGCTCCCCTAGGCTAAGGCTAGGGCTCCCCTAGCCTTCAGGCTAGGGCGCCCCTAGGCTCTAGGCTCCCCTAGGCTAAGGCTAGGGCTCCCCTAGCCTTCAGGCTAGGGCGCCCCTAGGCTCTAGGCTCCCCTAGGCTAAGGCTAGGGCTCCCCTAGCCTTCAGGCTAGGGCGCCCCTAGGCTCTAGGCTCCCCTAGGCTAAGGCTAGGGCTCCCCTAGCCTTCAGGCTAGGGCGCCCCTAGGCTCTAGGCTCCCCTAGGCTAAGGCTAGGGCTCCCCTAGCCTTCAGGCTAGGGCGCCCCTAGGCTCTAGGCTCCCCTAGGCTAAGGCTAGGGCTCCCCTAGCCTTCAGGCTAGGGCGCCCCTAGGCTCTAGGCTCCCCTAGGCTAAGGCTAGGGCTCCCCTAGCCTTCAGGCTAGGGCGCCCCTAGGCTCTAGGCTCCCCTAGGCTAAGGCTAGGGCTCCCCTAGCCTTCAGGCTAGGGCGCCCCTAGGCTCTAGGCTCCCCTAGGCTAAGGCTAGGGCTCCCCTAGCCTTCAGGCTAGGGCGCCCCTAGGCTCTAGGCTCCCCTAGGCTAAGGCTAGGGCTCCCCTAGCCTTCAGGCTAGGGCGCCCCTAGGCTCTAGGCTCCCCTAGGCTAAGGCTAGGGCTCCCCTAGCCTTCAGGCTAGGGCGCCCCTAGGCTCTAGGCTCCCCTAGGCTAAGGCTAGGGCTCCCCTAGCCTTCAGGCTAGGGCGCCCCTAGGCTCTAGGCTCCCCTAGGCTAAGGCTAGGGCTCCCCTAGCCTTCAGGCTAGGGCGCCCCTAGGCTCTAGGCTCCCCTAGGCTAAGGCTAGGGCTCCCCTAGCCTTCAGGCTAGGGCGCCCCTAGGCTCTAGGCTCCCCTAGGCTAAGGCTAGGGCTCCCCTAGCCTTCAGGCTAGGGCGCCCCTAGGCTCTAGGCTCCCCTAGGCTAAGGCTAGGGCTCCCCTAGCCTTCAGGCTAGGGCGCCCCTAGGCTCTAGGCTCCCCTAGGCTAAGGCTAGGGCTCCCCTAGCCTTCAGGCTAGGGCACCCCTAGGCTCTAGGCTCCCCTAGGCTAAGGCTAGGGCTCCCCTAGCCTTCAGGCTAGGGCACCCCTAGGCTCTAGGCTCCCCTAGGCTAAGGCTAGGGCTCCCCTAGCCTTCAGGCTAGGGCACCCCTAGGCTCTAGGCTCCCCTAGGCTAAGGCTAGGGCTCCCCTAGCCTTCAGGCTAGGGCACCCCTAGGCTCTAGGCTCCCCTAGGCTAAGGCTAGGGCTCCCCTAGCCTTCAGGCTAGGGCACCCCTAGGCTCTAGGCTCCCCTAGGCTAAGGCTAGGGCTCCCCTAGCCTTCAGGCTAGGGCACCCCTAGGCTCTAGGCTCCCCTAGGCTAAGGCTAGGGCTCCCCTAGCCTTCAGGCTAGGGCACCCCTAGGCTCTAGGCTCCCCTAGGCTAAGGCTAGGGCTCCCCTAGCCTTCAGGCTAGGGCACCCCTAGGCTCGAGGCTCCCCTAGGCTAAGGCTAGGGCTCCCCTAGCCTTCAGGCTAGGGCACCCCTAGGCTCGAGGCTCCCCTAGGCTAAGGCTAGGGCTCCCCTAGCCTTCAGGCTAGGGCACCCCTAGGCTCGAGGCTCCCCTAGGCTAAGGCTAGGGCTCCCCTAGCCTTCAGGCTAGGGCACCCCTAGGCTCGAGGCTCCCCTAGGCTAAGGCTAGGGCTCCCCTAGCCTTCAGGCTAGGGCACCCCTAGGCTCGAGGCTCCCCTAGGCTAAGGCTAGGGCTCCCCTAGCCTTCAGGCTAGGGCACCCCTAGGCTCGAGGCTCCCCTAGGCTAAGGCTAGGGCTCCCCTAGCCTTCAGGCTAGGGCACCCCTAGGCTCGAGGCTCCCCTAGGCTAAGGCTAGGGCTCCCCTAGCCTTCAGGCTAGGGCACCCCTAGGCTCGAGGCTCCCCTAGGCTAAGGCTAGGGCTCCCCTAGCCTTCAGGCTAGGGCACCCCTAGGCTCGAGGCTCCCCTAGGCTAAGGCTAGGGCTCCCCTAGCCTTCAGGCTAGGGCACCCCTAGGCTCGAGGCTCCCCTAGGCTAAGGCTAGGGCTCCCCTAGCCTTCAGGCTAGGGCACCCCTAGGCTCGAGGCTCCCCTAGGCTAAGGCTAGGGCTCCCCGAGCCTTCAGGCTAGGGCACCCCTAGGCTCGAGGCTCCCCAAGGCTAAGGCTAGGGCTCCCCGAGCCTTCAGGCTAGGGCACCCCAAGGCTCGAGGCTCCCCAAGGCTAAGGCTAGGGCTCCCCGAGCCTTCAGGCTAGGGCACCCCTAGGCTCGAGGCTCCCCAAGGCTAAGGCTAGGGCTCCCCTAGCCTTCAGGCTAGGGCACCCCTAGGCTCGAGGCTCCCCAAGGCTAAGGCTAGGGCTCCCCTAGCCTTCAGGCTAGGGCACCCCTAGGCTCGAGGCTCCCCTAGGCTAAGGCTAGGGCTCCCCTAGCCTTCAGGCTAGGGCACCCCTAGGCTCGAGGCTCCCCTAGGCTAAGGCTAGGGCTCCCCTAGCCTTCAGGCTAGGGCACCCCTAGGCTCGAGGCTCCCCTAGGCTAAGGCTAGGGCTCCCCTAGCCTTCAGGCTAGGGCACCCCTAGGCTCGAGGCTCCCCTAGGCTAAGGCTAGGGCTCCCCTAGCCTTCAGGCTAGGGCACCCCTAGGCTCGAGGCTCCCCTAGGCTAAGGCTAGGGCTCCCCTAGCCTTCAGGCTAGGGCACCCCTAGGCTCGAGGCTCCCCTAGGCTAAGGCTAGGGCTCCCCTAGCCTTCAGGCTAGGGCACCCCTAGGCTCGAGGCTCCCCTAGGCTAAGGCTAGGGCTCCCCTAGCCTTCAGGCTAGGGCACCCCTAGGCTCGAGGCTCCCCTAGGCTAAGGCTAGGGCTCCCCTAGCCTTCAGGCTAGGGCACCCCTAGGCTCGAGGCTCCCCTAGGCTAAGGCTAGGGCTCCCCTAGCCTTCAGGCTAGGGCACCCCTAGGCTCGAGGCTCCCCTAGGCTAAGGCTAGGGCTCCCCTAGCCTTCAGGCTAGGGCACCCCTAGGCTCGAGGCTCCCCTAGGCTAAGGCTAGGGCTCCCCTAGCCTTCAGGCTAGGGCACCCCTAGGCTCGAGGCTCCCCTAGGCTAAGGCTAGGGCTCCCCTAGCCTTCAGGCTAGGGCACCCCTAGGCTCGAGGCTCCCCTAGGCTAAGGCTAGGGCTCCCCTAGCCTTCAGGCTAGGGCACCCCTAGGCTCGAGGCTCCCCTAGGCTAAGGCTAGGGCTCCCCTAGCCTTCAGGCTAGGGCACCCCTAGGCTCGAGGCTCCCCTAGGCTAAGGCTAGGGCTCCCCTAGCCTTCAGGCTAGGGCACCCCTAGGCTCGAGGCTCCCCTAGGCTAAGGCTAGGGCTCCCCTAGCCTTCAGGCTAGGGCACCCCTAGGCTCTAGGCTCCCCTAGGCTAAGGCTAGGGCTCCCCTAGCCTTCAGGCTAGGGCACCCCTAGGCTCTAGGCTCCCCTAGGCTAAGGCTAGGGCTCCCCTAGCCTTCAGGCTAGGGCACCCCTAGGCTCTAGGCTCCCCTAGGCTAAGGCTAGGGCTCCCCTAGCCTTCAGGCTAGGGCACCCCTAGGCTCTAGGCTCCCCTAGGCTAAGGCTAGGGCTCCCCTAGCCTTCAGGCTAGGGCACCCCTAGGCTCTAGGCTCCCCTAGGCTAAGGCTTGGGCTCCCCTAGCCTTCAGGCTAGGGCACCCCTAGGCTCTAGGCTCCCCTAGGCTAAGGCTTGGGCTCCCCTAGCCTTCAGGCTAGGGCACCCCTAGGCTCTAGGCTCCCCTAGGCTAAGGCTAGGGCTCCCCTAGCCTTCAGGCTAGGGCACCCCTAGGCTCTAGGCTCCCCTAGGCTAAGGCTAGGGCTCCCCTAGCCTTCAGGCTAGGGCACCCCTAGGCTCTAGGCTCCCCTAGGCTAAGGCTAGGGCTCCCCTAGCCTTCAGGCTAGGGCACCCCTAGGCTCTAGGCTCCCCTAGGCTAAGGCTAGGGCTCCCCTAGCCTTCAGGCTAGGGCACCCCTAGGCTCTAGGCTCCCCTAGGCTAAGGCTAGGGCTCCCCTAGCCTTCAGGCTAGGGCACCCCTAGGCTCTAGGCTCCCCTAGGCTAAGGCTAGGGCTCCCCTAGCCTTCAGGCTAGGGCACCCCTAGGCTCTAGGCTCCCCTAGGCTAAGGCTAGGGCTCCCCTAGCCTTCAGGCTAGGGCACCCCTAGGCTCTAGGCTCCCCTAGGCTAAGGCTAGGGCTCCCCTAGCCTTCAGGCTAGGGCACCCCTAGGCTCTAGGCTCCCCTAGGCTAAGGCTAGGGCTCCCCTAGCCTTCAGGCTAGGGCACCCCTAGGCTCGAGGCTCCCCTAGGCTAAGGCTAGGGCTCCCCTAGCCTTCAGGCTAGGGCACCCCTAGGCTCGAGGCTCCCCTAGGCTAAGGCTAGGGCTCCCCTAGCCTTCAGGCTAGGGCACCCCTAGGCTCGAGGCTCCCCTAGGCTAAGGCTAGGGCTCCCCTAGCCTTCAGGCTAGGGCACCCCTAGGCTCGAGGCTCCCCTAGGCTAAGGCTAGGGCTCCCCTAGCCTTCAGGCTAGGGCACCCCTAGGCTCGAGGCTCCCCTAGGCTAAGGCTAGGGCTCCCCGAGCCTTCAGGCTAGGGCACCCCTAGGCTCGAGGCTCCCCTAGGCTAAGGCTAGGGCTCCCCGAGCCTTCAGGCTAGGGCACCCCTAGGCTCGAGGCTCCCCTAGGCTAAGGCTAGGGCTCCCCGAGCCTTCAGGCTAGGGCACCCCTAGGCTCGAGGCTCCCCTAGGCTAAGGCTAGGGCTCCCCGAGCCTTCAGGCTAGGGCACCCCTAGGCTCGAGGCTCCCCTAGGCTAAGGCTAGGGCTCCCCGAGCCTTCAGGCTAGGGCACCCCTAGGCTCGAGGCTCCCCAAGGCTAAGGCTAGGGCTCCCCTAGCCTTCAGGCTAGGGCACCCCTAGGCTCGAGGCTCCCCTAGGCTAAGGCTAGGGCTCCCCTAGCCTTCAGGCTAGGGCACCCCTAGGCTCGAGGCTCCCCTAGGCTAAGGCTAGGGCTCCCCTAGCCTTCAGGCTAGGGCACCCCTAGGCTCGAGGCTCCCCTAGGCTAAGGCTAGGGCTCCCCTAGCCTTCAGGCTAGGGCACCCCTAGGCTCGAGGCTCCCCTAGGCTAAGGCTAGGGCTCCCCTAGCCTTCAGGCTAGGGCACCCCTAGGCTCGAGGCTCCCCTAGGCTAAGGCTAGGGCTCCCCTAGCCTTCAGGCTAGGGCACCCCTAGGCTCGAGGCTCCCCTAGGCTAAGGCTAGGGCTCCCCTAGCCTTCAGGCTAGGGCACCCCTAGGCTCGAGGCTCCCCTAGGCTAAGGCTAGGGCTCCCCTAGCCTTCAGGCTAGGGCACCCCTAGGCTCGAGGCTCCCCTAGGCTAAGGCTAGGGCTCCCCTAGCCTTCAGGCTAGGGCACCCCTAGGCTCGAGGCTCCCCTAGGCTAAGGCTAGGGCTCCCCTAGCCTTCAGGCTAGGGCACCCCTAGGCTCGAGGCTCCCCTAGGCTAAGGCTAGGGCTCCCCTAGCCTTCAGGCTAGGGCACCCCTAGGCTCGAGGCTCCCCTAGGCTAAGGCTAGGGCTCCCCTAGCCTTCAGGCTAGGGCACCCCTAGGCTCGAGGCTCCCCTAGGCTAAGGCTAGGGCTCCCCTAGCCTTCAGGCTAGGGCACCCCTAGGCTCGAGGCTCCCCTAGGCTAAGGCTAGGGCTCCCCTAGCCTTCAGGCTAGGGCACCCCTAGGCTCTAGGCTCCCCTAGGCTAAGGCTAGGGCTCCCCTAGCCTTCAGGCTAGGGCACCCCTAGGCTCTAGGCTCCCCTAGGCTAAGGCTAGGGCTCCCCTAGCCTTCAGGCTAGGGCACCCCTAGGCTCTAGGCTCCCCTAGGCTAAGGCTAGGGCTCCCCTAGCCTTCAGGCTAGGGCACCCCTAGGCTCTAGGCTCCCCTAGGCTAAGGCTAGGGCTCCCCTAGCCTTCAGGCTAGGGCACCCCTAGGCTCTAGGCTCCCCTAGGCTAAGGCTAGGGCTCCCCTAGCCTTCAGGCTAGGGCACCCCTAGGCTCTAGGCTCCCCTAGGCTAAGGCTAGGGCTCCCCTAGCCTTCAGGCTAGGGCACCCCTAGGCTCTAGGCTCCCCTAGGCTAAGGCTAGGGCTCCCCTAGCCTTCAGGCTAGGGCACCCCTAGGCTCTAGGCTCCCCTAGGCTAAGGCTAGGGCTCCCCTAGCCTTCAGGCTAGGGCACCCCTAGGCTCTAGGCTCCCCTAGGCTAAGGCTAGGGCTCCCCTAGCCTTCAGGCTAGGGCACCCCTAGGCTCTAGGCTCCCCTAGGCTAAGGCTAGGGCTCCCCTAGCCTTCAGGCTAGGGCACCCCTAGGCTCTAGGCTCCCCTAGGCTAAGGCTAGGGCTCCCCTAGCCTTCAGGCTAGGGCACCCCTAGGCTCTAGGCTCCCCTAGGCTAAGGCTAGGGCTCCCCTAGCCTTCAGGCTAGGGCACCCCTAGGCTCTAGGCTCCCCTAGGCTAAGGCTAGGGCTCCCCTAGCCTTCAGGCTAGGGCACCCCTAGGCTCTAGGCTCCCCTAGGCTAAGGCTAGGGCTCCCCTAGCCTTCAGGCTAGGGCACCCCTAGGCTCTAGGCTCCCCTAGGCTAAGGCTAGGGCTCCCCTAGCCTTCAGGCTAGGGCACCCCTAGGCTCTAGGCTCCCCTAGGCTAAGGCTAGGGCTCCCCTAGCCTTCAGGCTAGGGCACCCCTAGGCTCTAGGCTCCCCTAGGCTAAGGCTAGGGCTCCCCTAGCCTTCAGGCTAGGGCACCCCTAGGCTCTAGGCTCCCCTAGGCTAAGGCTAGGGCTCCCCTAGCCTTCAGGCTAGGGCACCCCTAGGCTCTAGGCTCCCCTAGGCTAAGGCTAGGGCTCCCCTAGCCTTCAGGCTAGGGCACCCCTAGGCTCTAGGCTCCCCTAGGCTAAGGCTAGGGCTCCCCTAGCCTTCAGGCTAGGGCACCCCTAGGCTCTAGGCTCCCCTAGGCTAAGGCTAGGGCTCCCCTAGCCTTCAGGCTAGGGCACCCCTAGGCTCTAGGCTCCCCTAGGCTAAGGCTAGGGCTCCCCTAGCCTTCAGGCTAGGGCACCCCTAGGCTCTAGGCTCCCCTAGGCTAAGGCTAGGGCTCCCCTAGCCTTCAGGCTAGGGCACCCCTAGGCTCTAGGCTCCCCTAGGCTAAGGCTAGGGCTCCCCTAGCCTTCAGGCTAGGGCACCCCTAGGCTCTAGGCTCCCCTAGGCTAAGGCTAGGGCTCCCCTAGCCTTCAGGCTAGGGCACCCCTAGGCTCTAGGCTCCCCTAGGCTAAGGCTAGGGCTCCCCTAGCCTTCAGGCTAGGGCACCCCTAGGCTCTAGGCTCCCCTAGGCTAAGGCTAGGGCTCCCCTAGCCTTCAGGCTAGGGCACCCCTAGGCTCTAGGCTCCCCTAGGCTAAGGCTAGGGCTCCCCTAGCCTTCAGGCTAGGGCACCCCTAGGCTCTAGGCTCCCCTAGGCTAAGGCTAGGGCTCCCCTAGCCTTCAGGCTAGGGCACCCCTAGGCTCTAGGCTCCCCTAGGCTAAGGCTAGGGCTCCCCTAGCCTTCAGGCTAGGGCACCCCTAGGCTCTAGGCTCCCCTAGGCTAAGGCTAGGGCTCCCCTAGCCTTCAGGCTAGGGCACCCCTAGGCTCTAGGCTCCCCTAGGCTAAGGCTAGGGCTCCCCTAGCCTTCAGGCTAGGGCACCCCTAGGCTCTAGGCTCCCCTAGGCTAAGGCTAGGGCTCCCCTAGCCTTCAGGCTAGGGCACCCCTAGCTGAAGGCTAGGGCTCCCCTAGCCTTCAGGCTAGGGCTCCCCTAGGCTTTAGGCTCCCCTAGGCTAAGGCTAGGGCTCCCCTAGGCTAAGGCTAGGGCTCCCCTAGCCTTCAGGCTAGGGCACCCCTAGGCTTTAGGCTCCCCTAGGCTAAGGCTAGGGCTCCCCTAGGCTAAGGCTAGGGCTCCCCTAGCCTTCAGGCTAGGGCAGCCCTAGGCTTTAGGCTCCCCTAGGCTAAGGCTAGGGCTCCCCTAGGCTAAGGCTAGGGTTCCCCTAGCCTTCAGGCTAGGGCACCCCTAGGCTTTAGGCTCCCCTAGACTAAGGCTAGGGCTCCCCTAGGCTAAGGCTAGGGCTCCCCTAGCCTTCAGGCTAGGGCACCCCTAGGCTTTAGGCTCCCCTAGGCTAAGGCTAGGGCTCCCCTAGCCTTCAGGCTAGGGCACCCCTAGGCTTTAGGCTAGGGCTCCCCTAGGCTAAGGCTAGGGCTCCCCTAGCCTTCAGGCTAGGGCACCCCTAGGCTTTAGGCTCCCCTAGGCTAAGGCTAGGGCTCCCCTAGCCTTCAGGCTAGGGCACCCCTAGGCTTTAGGCTAGGGCTCCCCTAGGCTAAGGCTAGGGCTCCCCTAGCCTTCAGGCTAGGGCACCCCTCGGCTTTAGGCTCCCCTAGGCTAAGGCTAGGGCTCCCCTAGCCTTCAGGCTAGGGCTCCCCTAGGCTTTAGGCTAGGGCTCCCCTAGGCTAAGGCTAGGGCTCCCCTAGCCTTCAGGCTAGGGCACCCCTAGGCTTTAGGCTCCCCTAGGCTAAGGCTAGGGCTCCCCTAGCCTTCAGGCTAGGGCACCCCTAGGCTTTAGGCTAGGGCTCCCCTAGGCTAAGGCTAGGGCTCCCCTAGCCTTCAGGCTAGGGCACCCCTAGGCTTTAGGCTCCCCTAGGCTAAGGCTAGGGCTCCCCTAGCCTTCAGGCTAGGGCACCCCTAGGCTTTAGGCTAGGGCTCCCCTAGGCTAAGGCTAGGGCTCCCCTAGCCTTCAGGCTAGGGCACCCCTAGGCTTTAGGCTCCCCTAGGCTAAGGCTAGGGCTCCCCTAGCCTTCACCCTAGGGCACCCCTAGGCTTTAGGCTAGGGCTCCCCTAGGCTAAGGCTAGGGCTCCCCTAGCCTTCAGGCTAGGGCACCCCTAGGCTTTAGGCTCCCCTAGGCTAAGGCTAGGGCTCCCCTAGCCTTCAGGCTAGGGCACCCCTAGGCTTTAGGCTAGGGCTCCCCTAGGCTAAGGCTAGGGCTCCCCTAGCCTTCAGGCTAGGGCACCCCTAGGCTTTAGGCTAGGGCTCCCCTAGGCTAAGGCTAGGGCTCCCCTAGCCTTCAGGCTAGGGCACCCCTAGGCTTTAGGCTCCCCTAGGCTAAGGCTAGGGCTCCCCTAGCCTTCAGGCTAGGGCACCCCTAGGCTTTAGGCTAGGGCTCCCCTAGGCTAAGGCTAGGGCTCCCCTAGCCTTCAGGCTAGGGCACCCCTAGGCTTTAGGCTCCCCTAGGCTAAGGCTAGGGATCCCCTAGCCTTCAGGCTAGGGCACCCCTAGGCTTTAAGCTAGGGCTCCCCTAGGCTAAGGCTAGGGCTCCCCTAGCCTTCAGGCTAGGGCACCCCTAGGCTTTAGGCTCCCCTAGGCTAAGGCTAGGGCTCCCCTAGCCTTCAGGCTAGGGCACCCCTAGGCTTTAGGCTAGGGCTCCCCTAGGCTAAGGCTAGGGCTCCCCTAGCCTTCAGGCTAGGGCACCCCTAGGCTTTAGGCTCCCCTAGGCTAAGGCTAGGGCTCCCCTAGCCTTCAGGCTAGGGCACCCCTAGGCTTAGGCTAGGGCTCCCCTAGGCTAAGGCTAGGGCTCCCCTAGCCTTCAGGCTAGGGCACCCCTAGGCTTTAGGCTCCCCTAGGCTAAGGTTAGGGCTCCCCTAGCCTTCAGGCTAGGGCACCCCTAGGCTTTAGGCTAGGGCTCCCCTAGGCTAAGGCTAGGGCTCCCCTAGCCTTCAGGCTAGGGCACCCCTAGGCTTTAGGCTCCCCTAGGCTAAGGCTAGGGCTCCCCTAGCCTTCAGGCTAGGGCACCCCTAGGCTTTAGGCTAGGGCTCCCCTAGGCTAAGGCTAGGGCTCCCCTAGCCTTCAGGCTAGGGCACCCCTAGGCTTTAGGCTCCCCTAGCCTTCAGGCTAGGGCACCCCTAGGCTTTAGGCTCCCCTAGGCTAAGGCTAGGGCTCCCCTAGCCTTCAGGCTAGGGCACCCCTAGGCTTTAGGCTCCCCTAGGCTAAGGCTAGGGCTCCCCTAGCCTTCAGGCTAGGGCACCCCTAGGCTTTAGGCTCCCCTAGGCTAAGGCTAGGGCTCCCCTAGCCTTCAGGCTAGGGCACCCCTAGGCTTTAGGCTCCCCTAGGCTAAGGCTAGGGCTCCCCTAGCCTTCAGGCTAGGGCACCCCTAGGCTTTAGGCTCCCCTAGGCTAAGGCTAGGGCTCCCCTAGCCTTCAGGCTAGGGCACCCCTAGGCTTTAGGCTCCCCTAGGCTAAGGCTAGGGCTCCCCTAGCCTTCAGGCTAGGGCACCCCTAGGCTTTAGGCTCCCCTAGGCTAAGGCTAGGGCTCCCCTAGCCTTCAGGCTAGGGCACCCCTAGGCTTTAGGCTCCCCTAGGCTAAGGCTAGGGCTCCCCTAGCCTTCAGGCTAGGGCACCCCTAGGCTTTAGGCTCCCCTAGGCTAAGGCTAGGGCTCCCCTAGCCTTCAGGCTAGGGCACCCCTAGGCTTTAGGCTCCCCTAGGCTAAGGCTAGGGCTCCCCTAGCCTTCAGGCTAGGGCACCCCTAGGCTTTAGGCTCCCCTAGGCTAAGGCTAGGGCTCCCCTAGCCTTCAGGCTAGGGCACCCCTAGGCTTTAGGCTCCCCTAGGCTAAGGCTAGGGCTCCCCTAGCCTTCAGGCTAGGGCACCCCTAGGCTTTAGGCTCCCCTAGGCTAAGGCTAGGGCTCCCCTAGCCTTCAGGCTAGGGCACCCCTAGGCTTTAGGCTCCCCTAGGCTAAGGCTAGGGCTCCCCTAGCCTTCAGGCTAGGGCACCCCTAGGCTTTAGGTTCCCCTAGGCTAAGGCTAGGGCTCCCCTAGCCTTCAGGCTAGGGCACCCCTAGGCTTTAGGCTAGGGCTCCCCTAGGCTAAGGCTAGGGCTCCCCTAGCCTTCAGGCTAGGGCACCCCTAGGCTTTAGGCTAGGGCTCCCCTAGGCTAAGGCTAGGGCTCCCCTAGCCTTCAGGCTAGGGCACCCCTAGGCTTTAGGCTAGGGCTCCCCTAGGCTAAGGCTAGGGCTCCCCTAGCCTTCAGGCTAGGGCACCCCTAGGCTTTAGGCTAGGGCTCCCCTAGGCTAAGGCTAGGGCTCCCCTAGCCTTCAGGCTAGGGCACCCCTAGGCTTTAGGCTAGGGCTCCCCTAGGCTAAGGCTAGGGCTCCCCTAGCCTTCAGGCTAGGGCACCCCTAGGCTTTAGGCTAGGGCTCCCCTAGGCTAAGGCTAGGGCTCCCCTAGCCTTCAGGCTAGGGCACCCCTAGGCTTTAGGCTAGGGTTCCCCTAGGCTAAGGCTAGGGCTCCCCTAGCCTTCAGGCTAGGGCACCCCTAGGCTTTAGGCTAGGGCTCCCCTAGGCTAAGGCTAGGGCTCCCCTAGCCTTCAGGCTAGGGCACCCCTAGGCTTTAGGCTAGGGCTCCCCTAGGCTAAGGCTAGGGCTCCCCTAGCCTTCAGGCTAGGGCACCCCTAGGCTTTAGGCTAGGGCTCCCCTAGGCTAAGGCTAGGGCTCCCCTAGCCTTCAGGCTAGGGCACCCCTAGGCTTTAGGCTCCCCTAGGCTAAGGCTAGAGCTCCCCTAGCCTTGAGGCTAGGGCACCCCTAGGCTTTAGGCTCCCCTAGGCTAAGGCTAGGGCTCCCCTAGCCTTCAGGCTAGGGCACCCCTAGGCTTTAGGCTAGGGCTCCCCTAGGCTAAGGCTAGGGCTCCCCTAGCCTTCAGGCTAGGGCACCCCTAGGCTTTAGGCTCCCCTAGGCTAAGGCTAGGGCTCCCCTAGCCTTCAGGCTAGGGCACCCCTAGGCTTTAGGCTAGGGCTCCCCTAGGCTAAGGCTAGGGCTCCCCTAGCCTTCAGGCTAGGGCACCCCTAGGCTTTAGGCTCCCCTAGGCTAAGGCTAGGGCTCCCCTAGCCTTCAGGCTAGGGCACCCCTAGGCTTTAGGCTAGGGCTCCCCTAGGCTAAGGCTAGAGCTTCCCTAGCCTTCAGGCTAGGGCACCCCTAGGCTTTAGGCTCCCCTAGGCTAAGGCTAGGGCTCCCCTAGCCTTCAGGCTAGGGCACCCCTAGGCTTTAGGCTAGGGCTCCCCTAGGCTAAGGCTAGGGCTCCCCTAGCCTTCAGGCTAGGGCACCCCTAGGCTTTAGGCTCCCCTAGGCTAAGGCTAGGGCTCCCCTAGCCTTCAGGCTAGGGCACCCCTAGGCTTTAGGCTAGGGCTCCCCTAGGCTAAGGCTAGGGCTCCCCTAGCCTTCAGGCTAGGGCACCCCTAGGCTTTAGGCTAGGGCTCCCCTAGGCTAAGGCTAGAGCTTCCCTAGCCTTCAGGCTAGGGCACCCCTAGGCTTTAGGCTCCCCTAGGCTAAGGCTAGGGCTCCCCTAGCCTTCAGGCTAGGGCACCCCTAGGCTTTAGGCTAGGGCTCCCCTAGGCTAAGGCTAGGGCTCCCCTAGCCTTCAGGCTAGGGCACCCCTAGGCTTTAGGCTCCCCTAGGCTAAGGCTAGGGCTCCCCTAGCCTTCAGGCTAGGGCACCCCTAGGCTTTAGGCTAGGGCTCCCCTAGGCTAAGGCTAGGGCTCCCCTAGCCTTCAGGCTAGGGCACCCCTAGGCTTTAGGCTCCCCTAGGCTAAGGCTAGGGCTCCCCTAGCCTTCAGGCTAGGGCACCCCTAGGCTTTAGGCTCCCCTAGGCTAAGGCTAGGGCTCCCCTAGCCTTCAGGCTAGGGCACCCCTAGGCTTTAGGCTCCCCTAGGCTAAGGCTAGGGCTCCCCTAGCCTTCAGGCTAGGGCACCCCTAGGCTTTAGGCTAGGGCTCCCCTAGGCTAAGGCTAGGGCTCCCCTAGCCTTCAGGCTAGGGCACCCCTAGGCTTTAGGCTCCCCTAGGCTAAGGCTAGGGCTCCCCTAGCCTTCAGGCTAGGGCACCCCTAGGCTTTAGGCTAGGGCTCCCCTAGGCTAAGGCTAGGGCTCCCCTAGCCTTCAGGCTAGGGCACCCCTAGGCTTTAGGCTCCCCTAGGCTAAGGCTAGGGCTCCCCTAGCCTTCAGGCTAGGGCACCCCTAGGCTTTAGGCTAGGGGTTCCCTAGGCTAAGGCTAGGGCTCCCCTAGCCTT
>NW_027457817.1:0-71529 GCF_050624435.1 Tenrec ecaudatus
GATCTCTATCGGACATTTGGACTACTTAGGTTACCTAGCGGGCACTTGGACTATCTAGGTTAATGAACGGGCTCTTGGACTATGTAGGTGAACTAGCGGACACTTCCACTATCTAGGTTAGCTAACGGGCAATTGGACTATCTAGGTTTCCTAGCGGGCACTTGGACTATGTAGGTTCCCTAACGGGCAATTGGACAATTTAGGTTACCTAGCAGGCACTTTGACTATCTAGGTTAACTAACGGGCACTTGGACTATGTAGGTTACCAGCGGGCAGTTGGACTATGTAGGTTCCCTATCGGGTACTTGGACTGTCTAGGTTAACTAGAGGGCACTTGGACTATGTACATTTCCTAGCGGGCAATTGGGCTATCTACGTTACCTAGCGGGCACTTGGACTGTGTAGGTTAACGAACGGGCACTTGGACTATGTAGGTAACATAATGGTCACTTGGACTGTCTAGGTTACCTAGCGGGGACTTGGACTATGTAGGATCCCTATCGGACATTTGTACTACTTAGGTTAACTAGCGGGCACGTTGACTATCTAGGTCAACTAGCGGGCACTTGGACTATGTACGTCCCCTAGTGGGCACTTGGACTATATAGGTTAACTAACGGGCACTTGGACTATGTAGGTTAACTAGCGGGCCCTTGGACTATGTACGTCCCCTAGTGGGCACTTGGACTACTAGGTTAACTAACGGGCATTAGGACTATCTAGGTTAACTAGCGGGCACTTGGATTATGAAGGATGCCTAGCGGGCACTTGGACTATGTAGGTTAACTAGCAGGCACGTGGACTCTGTAGGTTAACTAGCGGACACTTGCACGATCTAGGTTAACTAACGGGCCATTGCACTATGTAGGTTAACTAGCGGGCCCATGGATTATGTAGGTTTACTAGCAGGCACTTGGACTATCTAGGTTAACTAGCAGGCACTTGGACTATGTAGTTTCCCTAGCGGGCATTTGGACTATTTAGGTTACCATCGGGAATTTGGACTATGTAGGTTACCTAGCAGGCACTTGGACTATGTACGTCCCCTAGTGGGCACTTGAACTATCTAGGTTAACTAACGGGCACTTGGACTATATAGGTTGCCTAGCGGGCACTTGGACTATGTAGGTTCCCTAGCGGGCACTTGGATTATGTAGGTTCCCTATCGGGCACTTGGACTATGTAGGTTAACTAGCGGACACTTGGACTGTCTAGGTAACCTAGCAGACACTTGGACTATCTAGGTTAACGAAGGGGCATTTAAACTATGTAGGTAACCTAGCGGGCACTTGGACTGTCTAGGTTACCTAGCGGGCACTTTGACTACCTAGGTTAACAAACGGGAACTTGGACTATGAGGTTACCTAGCAGGCAATTGGACTATGTATGATCCCTATCGGACATTTGGACTACTTAGGTTAACTAGCGAGCACTTGGACTATCTAGGTTAACTAGCGGGCATTTGGACTATCTAGGTTAACTAGCGGACTTTGGACTATGTAGGTTAACTAGCGGGCCCTCGGACTATGTAGGTTAACTAGCAGGCACTTGGACTATCTAGGTTTCCTAGCGGGCACTCTGACTATGTACATACCCTAGCGCGCACTTGGACTATCTAGGTTACCTAGCGGGCACTTGGACTATGTACGTCCCCTAGTGGGCACTTGGACTATCTAGGTTAACTAACGGGCACTTGGACTATGTAGTTTCCCTAGTGGGCATTTGGATTATTTAAGTTACATAGTGGGCACTTGGACTATGTAGGTTAACTAGAAGGCACTTGGACTATCAAGGTTACCTAGCGGGCCCTTGGACTATGTAGGTTACCAGCGGGCACTTGGACTATCTAGGTTAACGAACGTGCACTTGGACTATGTAGGTAACCTAGCAGGCACTTGGACTGTCTAGGTTACCTAGCGGGCACTTGGCCTATATAGGTTACCTAGCGGGCACTTGGACTATGTAGGTTCCCTAGAGGGCACTTGGACTATTTAGGTTACCTAGCAGGCACTTTGACTATCTAGGTTAACTAGCGGGCACTTGGACTATCTAGGTTAACTAGCGGGCACTTGGACGATCTAGGTTAACTAGCGGGCACTTGGACTATCTAGGTTAACTAGCGGGCACTTGGACTATCTAGATTAACTAGCGGGCCCTTGGACTATCTAGATTAACTAGCGGGCACTTGGACTACCTAGGTTAACTAGCGGGCACTTGGACTATCTAGATTAACTAGCGGGCCCTTGGACTATCTAGGTTTACTAGCGGGCACTTGGACTATCTAGGTTAACTAGCGAGCACTTGGACTATGTAGTTTCCCCAGCGGGCATTTGGATTATTTAGGTTTCCAAATAGGCACTTGGTTACTATGTAGGTTACCTAGCGGGCACTTGGACTATGTAGGTTAACAAAAGGCACTTGGATTATCAAGGTTACCTAGCGGTCCCTTGGACTATGTAGGTTATCAGCGGGCACTTGGACTATCTAGGTTAACGAACGTGCACTTGGAGTATGTAGGTAACCTCGCGGTCACTAGGACTGTCTAGGTTACCTAACGGGCACTTGGCCTATCTAGGTTAACGAACGGGCACTTGGACTATGTAGGTTACCTAGCGGGGCACTTGGACTATGTAGGATCCCTATCGGACATTTGGACTACTTAGGTTACCTAGCGGGCACTTGGACTATCTAGGTTAATGAACGGGCTCTTGGACTATGTAGGTTAACTAGCGGACACTTCGATTATCTAGGTTAGCTAACGGGCAATTGGACTATGTAGGTTCCCTAGCGGGCACTCGGACTATTTAGGTTACCTAGCAGGCACTTTGACTATCTAGGTTAACTAACGGGTACTTGGACTATGTAGTTTGCCTAGCGAGCACTTGGACTATGTAGGTTCCCAGCGGGCAGTTGGACTATGTAGGTTCCCTATCGGGTACTTGGACTGTCTAGGTTAACTAGCGGGCAATTGGACTGTCTAGATTATCTAGTGGGCACTTGGACTATGTAGTTTACCTAGCGAGCACTTGGACTATGTAGGTTCCCTAGCGGGCACTTGGACTATGTAGGATCCCTATCGGACTTTTGTATTGCTTAGGTTAACTAGCGGGCACTTTGACTATCTAAGATAACTAGCGGACACTTGGACTATCTAGGTCAACAGGCGGGCCCTTGTACTATGTAGGTTAACTAGCGGGCCCTTGGACTATGGACGTCCCCTAGGGGGCACTTGGACTATCTAGGTTAACTAACGGGCACTAGGACTATCTATGTTACCTAGCAGGCACTTGGATTATGAAGGATGCCTAGCGGGCACTTGGACTTTGTAGGTTAACTTGCAGGCACGTGGACTATGTAGGTTAACTAGCGGACACTTGCAGGATCTAGGTTAACTAGCGGGCCATTGCACTATGTTGGTTAACTAGTGAGCCCATGGATTATGTAGGTTTACTAGCAGGCACTTGGACTTTCTAGGTTAACTAGCAGGCACTTGGACTATGTAGTTTCCCTAGCGGGCATTTGGACTATTTAGGTTACCATCGGGGACTTGGACTATGTAGGTTACCTAGCGGGCACAGGGACTATATACGTCCCCTAGTGGGCACTTTGACTATGTAGGTTGCCTAGCGGGCACTTGGACTATGTAGGTTCCCTAGCGGGCACTTGGACTATTTAGGTTACCTAGGAGGCACTTTGACTATCTAGGTTAACTAACGGGCACTTGGACTATGTAAGTTGCCTAGCGAGCACTTGGACTATGTACGTCCCCTAGCGGGCACTTCGACTATCTAGGTTAACTAGAGGGCATTTGGACTATCTAGATTAACTAGCGGGCACTTGGACTATCTAGGTTAACTAGCGGGCACATAGACGATCTAGGTTAACTAGCGGGCACTTGGACTATGTAGGTTAACTAGAGGGCACTTGGACTATGTAGATTAACTAGCGGGCCCTTGGACTATCTAGGTTAACTAGCGGGCACTTGGACTACCTAGGTTAACTAGCGGGCAATTGGACTATCTAGATTAACTAGCGGGCCCTTGGACTATCTAGGTTTACTAGCGGGCATTTGGACTATCTAGGTTAACTAGCGAGCACTTGGACTATGTAGTTTCCCTAGTGGGCATTTGGATTAGTTAGGTTTCCTAGTGGGCACTTGGTTACTATGTAGGTTACCTAGCGGGCACTTGGACTATGTAGGTTAACTAGAAGGCACTTGGACTATCAAGGTTACATAACGGGCCCTTGGACTATGTAGGTTACCAGCGGCACTTGGACTATCTAGGTTAACGAACGGGCACTTAAACTATGTAGGTAACCTAGCGGGCACTTGGACTGTCTAGGTTACCTAGCGGGCACTTTGACTATCTAGGTTAACAAACGGGCACTTGGACTATGAGTTTACCTAGCGGGCACTTGGACTATGTAGGATCCCTATCGGACATTTGGACTTCTTAGGTTAACTAGCGAGCACTTGGACTATCTAGGTTAACTAGCGGGCATTTGGACTATCTAGGTTAACTAGCGGGCCCTTGAACTATGTAGTTTAACTAGCAGGCACTTGGACTATCTAGGTTTCCTAGCGGGCACTCGGACTATGTACATACCCTAGCGCGCACTTGGACTATTTAGGTTACCTAGCGGGCACTTGGACTATGTACGTCCCTAGTGGGCACTTGGACTATCTAGGTTAACTAACGGGCACTTGGACTATGTAGTTTCCCTAGCGGGCATTTGGATTATTTAGGTTACCTAGTGGGCACTTGGACTATGTAGGGTAACTAGAAGGCACTTGGACTATCAAGGTTACCTAGCGGGCCCTTGGACTATGTAGGTTACCAGCGGGCACTTGGACTATCTAGGTTAACGAACGTGCACTTGGACTATGTAGGTAACCTAGCAGGCACTTGGACTGTCTAGGTTACCTAGCGGGCACTTGGCCTATCTAGGTTACCTAGCGGGCACTTGGACTATATAGGTTCCCTAGCGGGCACTTGGACTATTTATGTTACCTAGCAGGCACATTGACTATCTAGGTTAACTAACGGGCACTTGGACTATGTAGGTTGCCTAGCGAGCACTTGGACTATGTACGTCCCCTAGCGGGCACTTGGACTATCTAGGTTAACTAGAGGGCCCTTGGACTATCTAGGTTAACTAGCGGGCACTTGGACTATCTAGGTTAACTAGCGGGCACTTGGACGATCTAGGTTAACTAGCGGGCACTTGGACTATCTAGGGTAACTAGCGGGCACTTGGACTATCTAGATTAACTAGCGGGCCCTTGGACTATCTAGATTAACTAGCGGGCACTTGGACTACCTAGGTTAACTAGCGGGCACTTGGACTATCTAGATTAGCTAGCGGGCCCTTGGACTATCTAGGTTTACTAGCGGGCACTTGGACTATCTAGGTTAACTAGCGAGTACTTGGACTATGTAGTTTCCCTAGCGGGCATTTGGATTATTTAGGTTTCCTAGTGGGCACTTGGTTACTATATAGGTTACCTAGCGGGCACTTGGACTATGTAGGTTAACTAGAAGGCACTTGGACTATCAAGGTTACATAGCGGGCCCTTGGACTATGTAGGTTACCAGCGGCACTTGGACTATCTAGGTTAACGAACGTGCACTTGGACTATGTAGGTAACCTCGCGGGCACATGGAATGTCTAGGTTACCTAACGGGCACTTGTCCTATCTAGGTTAACGAACGGCACTTGGACTATGTAGGTAACCTAATGGTCACTTGGACTGTCTAGGTTACCTAGCGGGGACTAGGACTATGTAGGTTAACTAGCGGGCATTTGGACTATGTAGTTTCCCTAGCGGGCATTTGGACTATTTAGGTTACCATTGGGAACTTGGACTATGTAGGTTACCTAGTGGGCACTTGGACTATGTACGTCCCCTAGTGGGCACTTGGACTATGTAGATTGCCTAGCGGGCACTTGAACTATGTAGGTTCCCTATCGGGCACTTGGATTATGTAGGTTCCCTATCGGGCACTTGGACTATGTAGATTAACTAGCGGGCACTTGGACTATTTAGGTTACCTAGGAGGCACTTTGACTATCTAGGTTAACTAACGGGCACTTGGACTATGTAGGTTAAGTAGCGGGCACTTGGATTATGAAGGATGCCTAGCGGGCACTTGGAGTATCTAGGTTACCTAGCAGGCACGTGGACTATGTAGGTTAACTAGCGGACACTTGCACGATCTAGGTTAACTAGCGGGCCATTGCACTATGTAGGTCAACTAGCCGGCCCATGGATTATGTAGATTTACTAGCAGTCACTTGGACTATCTAGGTTAACTAGCAGGCACTTGGACTATGTAGTTTCCCTAGTGGGCATTTGGACTATTTAGGTTACCATCGGGAACTTGGACTATGTAGGATTCCTTGCGGGCACTTGGACTATGTACGTCCCCTAGTGGGCACGTGGACTATCTAGGTTAACTAACGGGCACTTGGACTATGTAGGTTGCCTAGGGGGCACTTGGAATATGTAGGTTCCCAGCGGGCACTTGGATTATGTAGGTTCCCTATCGGGCACTTGGATTATGTAGGTTCCCTATCGGGCACTTGGACTATGTCGGTTAACTAGCGGGCACTTGGACTGTCTAGGTAACCTAGCGGGCACTTGGACTATATAGGATCCCTGTCGGACATTTGGACTACTTAGGTTAACTAGCGGGCACTTGGACTATCTAGGTTAACTAGCGGGCATTTGGACTATCTAGGTTAACTAGAGGACCTTGGATTATGTAGGTTAACTAGCAGGCCCCTGGATTATGTAGGTTACCTAGCGGGCACTTGGACTATGTAGGTTAACTAGAAGGGACTTGGACTATGAAGGTTACCTAGCGGGCCCTTTGACTAAGTAGGTTACCAGCGGGCACTTGGACTATAGGTTAACGAACGTGCTCTTGGACTATGTAGGTAACCTAACGGGCACTTGGACTGTCTATGTTACCTAGCGGGCACTTGGCCTACCTAGGTTAACGAACGGGCACTTGGACTAAGTAGGTTATCTAGCGGGCACTTGGACTATGTAGGATCCCTATCGCACATTTGGACTACTTAGGTTACCTAGCCGGCACTTGGACTATCTAGGTTAACTAGCGGACACTTCGACTATCTAGGTTAGCTAACGGGCAATTGGACTATCTAGGTTACCGAGCGGGCACTTGGAATATCTAGGGTAACGAACGTGCACTTGGACTATATAGGTAACCTCGTGGGCACATGGACTGTCTAGGTTACCTAACGGGCACTTGGCCTATCTAGGTTAACAAACGGGCACTTGGACTATGTAGGATCCCTATCGGACATTTGGACTACTTAGGTTACCTAGCGGGCACTTGGACTATCTATGTTAATGAACGGGCTCTTGGACTATGTAGGTTAACTAGCGGACACTTCGACTATCTAGGTTAGCTAACGGGCAATTGGACTATCTAGGTTACCTAGCGGGCACTTGGACTATGTAGGTTCCCTAGCGGGCACTTGGAATATTTAGGTTACCTAGCAGGCACTTTGACTATCTAGGTTAACTAACGGGCACTTGGAATATGTAGGTTGCCTAGCGAGCACTTGGACTATGTAGGTTCCCAGCGGGCAGTTGGACTATGTAGGTTCCCTATCGGGTACTTGGACTGTCTACGTTAACTAGCGGGCAATTGGACTGTCTAGGTTAACTAGCGGGCAATTGTACTGTCTAGGTTACCTAGTGGGCACTTGGACTATGTAGTTTACCTAGCAGGCACTTGGACTATGTAGGTAAACTAGCGGGCACTTGGACTATCTAGGTTACCTAGAGGGCACTTGGAATATGTAGGTTACCAGCGGCACTTGGACTATCTAGGTTAACGAACGGGCACTTAAACTATGTAGGTAACCTAGCGGGCACTTGGACTGTCTAGGTTACCTAGCGGGCACTTTGACTATCTAGGTTAACAAACGGGCACTTGGACTATGAGTTTACCTAGCGGGCACTTGGACTATGTAGGATCCCTATCGGACATTTGGACTACTTAGGTTAACTAGCGAGCACTTGGACTATCCAGGTTAACTAGCGGGCATTTGGACTATCTAGGTTAACTAGCGGGCCCTTGAACTATGTAGTTTAACTAGCAGGCACTTGGACTATCTAGGTTTCCTAGCGGGCACTCGGACTATGTACATACCCTAGCGCGCACTTGGACTATTTAGGTTACCTAGCGGGCACTTGGACTATGTACGTCCCTAGTGGGCACTTGGACTATCTAGGTTAACTAACGGGCACTTGGACTATGTAGTTTCCCTAGCGGGCATTTGGATTATTTAGGTTACCTAGTGGGCACTTGGACTATGTAGGTTAACTAGAAGGCACTTGGACTATCAAGGTTACCTAGCGGGCCCTTGGACTATGTAGGTTACCAGCGGGCACTTGGACTATCTAGGTTAACGAACGTGCACTTGGACTATGTAGGTAACCTAGCAGGCACTTGGACTGTCTAGGTTACCTAGCGGGCACTTGGCCTATCTAGGTTACCTAGCGGGCACTTGGACTATATAGGTTCCCTAGCGGGCACTTGGACTATTTAGGTTACCTAGCAGGCACATTGACTATCTAGGTTAACTAACGGGCACTTGGACTATGTAGGTTGCCTAGCGAGCACTTGGACTATGTACGTCCCCTAGCGGGCACTTGGACTATCTAGGTTAACTAGAGGGCCCTTGGACTATCTAGGTTAACTAGCGGGCACTTGGACTATCTAGGTTAACTAGCGGGCACTTGGACGATCTAGGTTAACTAGCGGGCACTTGGACTATCTAGGGTAACTAGCGGGCACTTGGACTATCTAGATTAACTAGCGGGCCCTTGGACTATCTAGATTAACTAGCGGGCACTTGGACTACCTAGGTTAACTAGCGGGCACTTGGACTATCTAGATTAGCTAGCGGGCCCTTGGACTATCTAGGTTTACTAGCGGGCACTTGGACTATCAAGGTTAACTAGCGAGTACTTGGACTATGTAGTTTCCCTAGCGGGCATTTGGATTATTTAGGTTTCCTAGTGGGCACTTGGTTACTATATAGGTTACCTAGCGGGCACTTGGACTATGTAGGTTAACTAGAAGGCACTTGGACTATCAAGGTTACATAGCGGGCCCTTGGACTATGTAGGTTACCAGCGGCACTTGGACTATCTAGGTTAACGAACGTGCACTTGGACTTTGTAGGTAACCTCGCGGGCACATGGAATGTCTAGGTTACCTAACGGGCACTTGTCCTATCTAGGTTAACGAACGGCACTTGGACTATGTAGGTAACCTAATGGTCACTTGGACTGTCTAGGTTACCTAGCGGGGACTAGGACTATGTAGGTTAACTAGCGGGCATTTGGACTATGTAGTTTCCCTAGCGGGCATTTGGACTATTTAGGTTACCATCGGGAACTTGGACTATGTAGGTTACCTAGTGGGCACTTGGACTATGTACGTCCCCTAGTGGGCACTTGGACTATGTAGATTGCCTAGCGGGCACTTGAACTATGTAGGTTCCCTATCGGGCACTTGGATTATGTAGGTTCCCTATCGGGCACTTGGACTATGTAGATTAACTAGCGGGCACTTGGACTATTTAGGTTACCTAGGAGGCACTTTGACTATCTAGGTTAACTAACGGGCACTTGGACTATGTAGGTTAAGTAGCGGGCACTTGGATTATGAAGGATGCCTAGCGGGCACTTGGAGTATCTAGGTTACCTAGCAGGCACGTGGACTATGTAGGTTAACTAGCGGACACTTGCACGATCTAGGTTAACTAGCGGGCCATTGCACTATGTAGGTTAACTAGCCGGCCCATGGATTATGTAGATTTACTAGCAGTCACTTGGACTATCTAGGTTAACTAGCAGGCACTTGGACTATGTAGTTTCCCTAGTGGGCATTTGGACTATTTAGGTTACCATCGGGAACTTGGACTATGTAGGATTCCTTGCGGGCACTTGGACTATGTACGTCCCCTAGTGGGCATGTGGACTATCTAGGTTAACTAACGGGCACTTGGACTATGTAGGTTGCCTAGGGGGCACTTGGAATATGTAGGTTCCCAGCGGGCACTTGGATTATGTAGGTTCCCTATCGGGCACTTGGATTATGTAGGTTCCCTATCGGGCACTTGGACTATGTCGGTTAACTAGCGGGCACTTGGACTGTCTAGGTAACCTAGCGGGCACTTGGACTATGTAGGATCCCTGTCGGACATTTGGACTATCTAGGTTAACTAGAGGACCTTGGATTATGTAGGTTAACTAGCAGGCCCCTGGATTATGTAGGTTACCTAGCGGGCACTTGGACTATGTAGGTTAACTAGAAGGGACTTGGACTATGAAGGTTACCTAGCGGGCCCTTGGACTATGTAGGTTAACTAGAAGGGACTTGGACTATGAAGGTTACCTAGCGGGCCCTTTGACTAAGTAGGTTACCAGCGGGCACTTGGACTATAGGTTAACGAACGTGCTCTTGGACTATGTAGGTAACCTAACGGGCACTTGGACTGTCTATGTTACCTAGCGGGCACTTGGCCTACCTAGGTTAACGAACGGGCACTTGGACTAAGTAGGTTATCTAGCGGGCACTTGGACTATGTAGGATCCCTATCGCACATTTGGACTACTTAGGTTACCTAGCCGGCACTTGGACTATCTAGGTTAACTAGCGGACACTTCGACTATCTAGGTTAGCTAACGGGCAATTGGACTATCTAGGTTACCGAGCGGGCACTTGGAATATCTAGGGTAACGAACGTGCACTTGGACTATATAGGTAACCTCGTGGGCACATGGACTGTCTAGGTTACCTAACGGGCACTTGGCCTATCTAGGTTAACAAACGGGCACTTGGACTATGTAGGATCCCTATCGGACATTTGGACTACTTAGGTTACCTAGCGGGCACTTGGACTATCTATGTTAATGAACGGGCTCTTGGACTATGAAGGTTAACTAGCGGACACTTCGACTATCTTGTTAGCTAACGGGCAATTGGACTAATTAGGTTACCTAGCGGGCACTTGGACTATGTAGGTTCCCTAGCGGGCACTTGGAATATTTAGGTTACCTAGCAGGCACTTTGACTATCTAGGTTAACTAACAGGCACTTGGAATATGTAGGTTGCCTAGCGAGCACTTGGACTATGTAGGTTCCCAGCGGGCAGTTGGACTATGTAGGTTCCCTATCGGGTACTTGGACTGTCTACGTTAACTAGCGGGCAATTGGACTGTCTAGGTTAACTAGCGGGCAATTGTACTGTCTAGGTTACCTAGTGGGCACTTGGACTATGTAGTTTACCTAGCAGGCACTTGGACTATGTAGGTAAACTAGCGGGCACTTGGACTATCTAGGTTACCTAGAGGGCAATTGGACTATGTAGGTTACCTAGCGGGCACTTGGACTATGTAGGTTAACGAACGGGCACTTGGACTATGTAGGTAACCTAATGGTCACTTGGACTGTCTAGGTTACCTAGCGGGGACTAGGACTATGTAGGTTAACTAGCGGGCACTTGGACTATGTAAAATCCCTATCAGACTTTTGTATTGCTTAGGTTAACTAGCGGGCACTTTGTCTATCTAGGTTAACTAGCGGGCACTTGGACTATCTAGGTCAACTAGCGGGCCTTTGTACTATGTAGGTTAACTAGCGGGCCCTTGGACTATGTACGTCCCCTAGTGGGCACTTGGACTATCTTGGTTAACTAACGGGCACTAGGACTATGTAGGTTACCTAGCAGGCACGTGGACTATGTAGTTAACTAGCGGACACTTGCACGATCTAGGTTAACTAGCGGGCCATTGCACTATGTAGGTTAACTAGCGGGCCCATGGATTATGTAGGTTTACTAGCATGCACTTGGACTATCTAGGTTAACTAGCAGGCACTTGGACTATGTAGTTTCCCTAGCGGGCATTTGGACTATTTAGGTTACCATCGGGAACTTGGACTATGTAGGTTACCTAGCGGGCACTTGGACTATGTACGTCCCCTAGTGGGCACTTGGACTAGGTAGGTTGCCAAGCGGGCACTTGGACTATGTAGGTTCCCTAGCGGGCTCTTGGATTATGTAGGTTCCCTATCGGGCACTTGGATTATGTAGGTTCCCTATCGGGCACTTGGACTATGTAGATTAACTAGCGGGCACTTGGACTGTCTAGGTAACCTAGCTGGCACTTGGACTATCTAGGTTAACGAACGGGCACTTGGACTATGTAGGTAACCTAGCGGGCACTTGGACTGTCTAGGTTACCTAGCGGGCACTTTGACTATCTAGGTTAACGAAGGGGCACTTGGACTATGTAGGTTACCTAGCGGGCACTTGGACTATGTAGGATCCCTATCGGACATTTGGACTACTTAGGTTAACTAGCGGGCACTTGGAATATCTAGGTTAACTAGCGGGCACTTGGACTATCTAGGTTAACTAACGGACCTTGGACTATGTAGGTTAACTAGCGGGCCCTTGGACTATGTAGGTTAACTAGCGGGCACTTGGCCTATCTAGGTTTCCTAGCCGGCACTCGGACTATGTACATACCCTAACGCGCACTTGGACTATCTAGGTTACCTAGCGGGCACTTGGACTATGTACGTACCCTAGTGGGCACATGGACTATCTAGGTTAACTAACGGGCACTTGGACTATGTAGGTTACCTAGCGGGCACTTGGACTATGAAGGATCCCTATCGCACATTTGGACTACTTAGGTTACCTAGCGGGCACTTGGACTATCTAGGTTAACGAACAGGCTCTTGGACTATGTAGGTTAACTAGCGGACACTTCGACTATCTAGGTTAGCTAACGGGCAATTGGACTATCTAGCTTACCTAGCAGGCACTTTGACTATGTAGGTTCCCTAGCGGGCACTTGGACTATTTAGGTTACCTAGCAGGCACTTTGACTATCTAGGTTAACTAACGGGCACTTGGACTATGTAGGTTAACTAGCGGGCACTTGGATTATGAAGGATGCCTAGCGGGCACTTGGACTATCTAGGTTACCTAGCAGGCACGTGGACTATGTAGGTTAACTAGCGGACACTTGCACAATCTAGGTTAACTAGCGGGCCATTGCACCATGTAGGTTAACTAGTCGGCCCATGGATTATGTAGGTTTACTAGCAGGTACTTGGACTATCTAGGTTAACTAGCAGGCACTTGGACTATGTAGTTTCCCTAGCGGGCATTTGGACTATCTAGGTTAACTAACGGGCACTTGGACTATGTAGGTTGCCTAGCGGGCACTTGGACTATGTAGGTTCCCAGCGGGCACTTGGATTATGTAGGTTCCCTATCGGGCACTTGGATTATGTAGCATCCCTGTCGGACATTTGGACTATTTATGTTAACTAGCGGGCACTTGGACTATCTAGGTTAACTAGCGGGCATTTGGACTATCTAGGTTAACTAGCGGACCTTGGACTATGTAGGTTAACTAGCGGGCCCCTGGATTATGTAGGTTACCTAGCGGGCACTTGGACTATGTAGGTTAACTTGAAGGCACTTGGACTATCAAGGTTACCTAGCGGGCCCTTGGACTATGTAGGTTACCAGCGGGCACTTGGACTATAGGTTAACGAACGTGCTCTTGGACTATGTAGGTAACCTAGCGGGCACTTGGACTGTCTACGTTACCTAGCGGGCACTTGGCCTACCTAGGTTAACGAACGGGCACTTGGACTATGTAGGTTCCCTAGCGGGCACTTGGACTATGTAGGACACCTATCGCACATTTGGACTACTTAGGTTACCTAGCGGGCACTTGGACTATCTAGGTTAACTAGCGGACATTTCGACAATCTAGGTTAGCTAACGGGCAATTGGATTATCTAGGTTACCTAGCGGGCACTTGGACTATTTAGGTTACCTAGCAGGCCCTTTGACTATCTAGGTTAACTAACGGGCACTTGGACAATGTAGGTTGCCTAGCGAGCACATGGACTATGTAGGTTCCCAGCGGGCATTTGGACTATGTAGGTTCCCTATCGGGTACTTGGACTGTCTAGGTTAACTAGCGGGCAATTGGACTGTCTAGGTTACCTAGTGGGCACTTGGACTATGTAGTTTACCTAGCAGGCACTTGGACTATGTAGGTTAACTAGCGGGCACTTGGACAATCTGGGTTACCTAGAGGGCACTTGGACTATCTACGTTACCTAGCGGGCACTTGGACAATGTAGGTTAACGAATGGGCACTTGGACTATGTAGGTAACCTAATGGTCACTTGGACTGTCAAGGTTACCTAGCGGGGACTTGGACTATGTAGGTTAACTAGCGGGCACTTGGACTATATAGGATCCCTATCGGACATTTATACTACTTAGGTTAACTAGCGGGCACTTTGACTCTCTAGGTTAGCTAGCGGGCACTTGGACTATCTAGGTCAACTAGCGGGCCCTTGTACGATGTAGGTTACCTAGCGTGCCCTTGGACTATGTAGGTTATCTAGTGGGCACTTGGACTACCTAGGTTTCCTAGCAGGCACTTGGACTTTGTACATAACCTAGCGCGCACTTGGACTATCTTGGTTAACTAACGGGCACTAGGACTCTCTAGGTTAACTAGCGGGCACTTGGACTATCTAGGTTACCTAGCAGGCACTTTGAATTATGTAGGTTCCCTATCGGGCACTTGGACTATGTAGGTTAACTAGCGGGCACTTGGACTGTCTAGGTCACCTAGCGGGCACTTGGACTATCTCGGTTAACGAACGGGCACTTGGACTATGTAGGTAACCTAGCGGGTACTTGGACTGTCTAGTTTGCCTAGCGGGCACTTTGACTATCTAGGTTATCGAACGGGCACTTGGACTATGTAGGTTACCTAGCGGGCACTTGGACTATGTAGGATCCCTATCGGACATTTGGAATACTTAGGTTAATTAGCGGGCACTTGGACTATCTAGGTTAACTAGCGGGCACTTGGACTATCTAGGTTAACTAGCGGATTTGGACTATGTAGGTTAACTAGCGGGCCCTTAGACTATGTAGGTTAACTAGCGGGCACGTGGACTATCTAGGTTTCCTAGCAGGCACTCAGACTATGTACATACCCTAGCGCGCACTTGGACTATCTAGGTTACCTAGCGGGAACTTGGACTATGTACGTCCCCTAGTGGGCACTTGGATTATCTAGGTTAACTAACAGGCACTTGGACTATGTAGTTTCCCTAGCGGGCATTTGGATTATTTAGGTCACCTAGTGGGCACTTGGACTATGTAGGTTACCTAGCGGGCACTTGGACTATGTACGTTAACTAGAAGGCACTTGGACTATCAAGGTTACCTAGCGGGCCCTTGGACTATGTAGTTTAAGAGCGGGCACTAGGACTATCTAGGTTAACGAACGAGCACTTGGACTATGTAGGTTACCTAGCAGGCACTTGGCCTGTCTAGGTTACCTAGCGGGCACTTGGCCTATCTAGGTTAACGAACGGGCACTTGGACTATGTAGGTTAACTAGCGGACACTTCGACTCTCTAGGTTAGCTAACGGGCAATTGGACTATCTAGGTTACCTAGCGGGCACTTGGACTATGTAGGTTCCCTAGCGGGCACTTGGAATATGTAGGTTACCTAGCAGGCACTTTAACTATCTAGGTTAACTAACGGGCACTTGGAATATGTAGGTTGCCTAGCGAGCACTTGGACTATGTACGTCCCCTAGCGGGGACTTGAACTATCTAGGTTAACTAGAGGGCCCTTGGACTATGTAGGTTAACTATCGGGCACTTGGATTATCTAGGTTAACTTGCGGGTTCTTGGACTATCTAGGTTTACTAGCGGACACTTGGACTATCTAGGTTTACTAGCGGGCACTTGGACTATCTAGGTTAACTAGCGGGCACTTGGACTATGTAGTTTCCCTTGCGGGCATTTGGATTATTTAGATTACCTAGTGGGCACTTGGACTATGTAGGTTACCTAGCGGGCGCTTGGACTATGTAGGTTAACTAGAAGGCACTTGGACTATCAAGGTTACCTTCGGGCCCTTGGACTATGTAGGTTAAGAGCGGGCACTTGGACTATCTAGGTTAACGAAAGTGCACTTGGACTATGTAGTTAACCTAGCAGGCACTGGGACTGTCTAGGTTACCTAGCGGGCACTTGGCCTATCTAGGTTAACGAACGGGCACTTGGACTATGTAGTTAACCTAGCAGGCACTGGGACTGTCTAGGTTACCTAGCGGGCACTTGGCCTATCTAGGTTAACGAACGGGCACTTGGACTATGTAGATTACCTAGCGGGCACTTGAAATATGTAGGATCCCTATCGCACATTTGGACTACTTAGATTACCTCGCGGGCACTTGGACTGTCTAGGTTAACGAACGGGCTCTTGGACTATGTAAGTTAACTATCGGACACTTCGACTATCTAGGTCAGCTAATGGGCAATTAGACTATCTAGGTTATCTAGCGGCACTTGTACTATGTAGGTTCCCTAGCGGGCACTTGGACTATTTAGATTACCTAGCAGGCACTTTGACTATCTAGGTTAACTAACGGGCACTTGGACTATGTAGGTTCCCAGCGGGCAGTTGGACTATGTAGGTTCCCTATCGGGTACTTGGACTGTCTAGGTTAACTAGCGGGCAATTGGACTGTCTAGGTTACCTAGTGGGCACTTGGACTATGGAGTTTACCTAGCAGGCACTTGGAATTTGTAGGTTAACTAGCGGGCACTTGGACTATCTAGGTTACCTAGGGGGCACTTGGATTATGTACGTTTTAGCGGGCACTTGGGCTATCTATGTTACCTAGCGGGCACTTGGACTATGTAGGCTAACGAATGGGCACTTGGACTATGTAGGATCCCTATCGGACATTTGGACTACTTAGGTTAACTAGCGGGCACTTTGACTATCTAGGTTAACTAGCGGGCACTTGGACTATCTAGGTCAACTAGCGGGCCCTTGTACTATGTAGGTTAACTAGCGGGCCCTTAGACTATGTAGGTTAACTAGCGGGCACGTGGACTATCTAGGTTTCCTAGCAGGCACTCAGACTATGTACATACCCTAGCGCGTACTTGGACTATCTAGGTTACCTAGCGGGCACTTGGACTATGTACGTCCCCTATTGGGCACTTGGACTATCTAGGTTAACTAACAGGCACTTGGACTATGTAGTTTCCCTAGCGGGCATTTGGATTATTTAGGTCACCTAGTGGGCACTTGGACTATGTAGGTTACCTAGCGGGCACTTGGACTATGTACGTTAACTAGAAGGCACTTGGACTATCAAGGTTACCTAGCGGGCCCTTGGACTATGTAGTTTAAGAGCGGGCACTAGGACTATCTAGGTTAACGAATGAGCACTTGGACTATGTAGGTTACCTAGCAGGCACTTGGCCTGTCTAGGTTACCTAGCGGGCACTTGGCCTATCTAGGTTAACGAACGGGCACTTGGACTATGTAGGTTAACTAGCGGACACTTCGACTCTCTAGGTTAGCTAACGGGCAATTGGACTATCTAGGTTACCTAGCGGGCACTTGGACTATATAGGTTCCCTAGCGGGCACTTGGAATATGTAGGTTACCTAGCAGGCACTTTAACTATCTAGGTTAACTAACGGGCACTTGGAATATGTAGGTTGCCTAGCGAGCACTTGGACTATGTACGTCCCCTAGCGGGGACTTCAACTATCTAGGTTAACTAGAGGGCCCTTGGACTATGTAGGTTAACTATCGGGCACTTGGATTATCTAGGTTATCTTGCGGGTTCTTGGACTATCTAGGTTTACTAGCGGGCACTTGGACTATCTAGGTTTACTAGCGGGCACTTGGACTATCTAGGTTAACTAGCGGGCACTTGGACTATTTAGGTTAACTAGCGGACACTTCGACTCTCTAGGTTAGCTAACGGGCAATTGGACTATCTAGGTTACCTAGCGGGCACTTGGACTATTTAGGTTACCTAGCAGGCACTTTGACTATCTAGGTTAACTAACGGGCACTTGGACTATGTAGGTTCCCAGCGGGCAGTTGGACTATGTAGGTTCCCTATCGGGTACTTGGACTGTCTAGGTTAACTAGCGGGCAATTGGACTGTCTAGGTTACCTAGTGGGCACTTGAACTATGGAGTTTACCTAGCAGGCACTTGGACTATGTAGGTTAACTAGCGGGCACTTGGACTATCTAGGTTACCTAGGGGGCACTTGGACTATGTACGTTGTAGCGGGCACTTGGGCTATCTACGTTACCTAGCGGGCACTTGGACTATGTAGGTTAACGAATGGGCACTTGGACTATGTAGGATCCCTATCGGACATTTGTACTAGTTAGGTTAACTAGCGGGCACTTTGACTATCTAGGTTAACTAGCGGGCACTTGGACTATCTAGGTCAACTAGCGGGCCCTTGTACTATGTAGGTTAACTAGCGGGCACTTGGACTATCTAGGTTAACTAACGGACCTTGGACTATGTAGGTTAACTAGCGGGCCCTTGGACTATGTACGTCCCCTAGTGTCACTTGGACTATATAGGTTAACTAACGGGCACTAGGACTATCTAGGTTAACTAGCGAGCACTTGGACTATGTAGGTTACCTAGCAGGCACTTGGATTATGAAGGAACCCTAGCGGGCACGTGGACTATCTGGGTTACCTAGCGGGCACTTGGACTATGTAGGTTAACTAGCTGACACGTGCACGATCTAGGTTAACTAGTGGGCCATTGCACTCTGTATGTTAACTAGCGGGACATTGGATTATGTAGGTTTACTAGCAGGCACTTGGACTATCTAGATTAACTAGTAGGCACTTGGACTATGTTGTTTCCCTAGCGGGCATTTGGACTATTTAGGTTACCATCGGGAACTTGGACTATGTAGGTTCCCTAGCGGGCACTTGGACGATGTAGGTTCCCTAGCGTGCACTTGGATTATGTAGGTTCCCTATCGGGCACTTGGACTATGTAGGTTAACTAGCGGGCACTTGGACTGTCTAGGTAACCTAGCGGGCACTTGGACTATCTCGGTTAACGAACGGGCACTTGGACTATGTAGGTTACCTAGCGGGCACTTGGACTGTCTCGGTTACCTAGCGGGCACTTTGACTATCTAGGTTAACGAACGGGCACTTGGACTGTCTAGGTAACCTAGCGGGCACTTGGACTATTTCGGTTAACGAACGGGCACTTGGACTATGTAGGTAACCTAGCGGGCACTTGGACTGTCTAGGTTACCTAGCGGGCACTTTGACTATCTAGGTTAACGAACGGGCACTTGGACTATGTAGGTTACCTAGCGGGCACTTGGACTATCTAGGTTAACTAGCGGGCACTTGGACTATCTAGGTTAACTAGCGGACTTTGGACTATGTAGGTTAACTAACGGGCACTTAGACTATGTAGGTTGCCTAGCGGGCACTTGGACTATGTAGGTTCACTAGCGGGCACTTTGATTATGTAGGTTCCCTATCGGGCACTTGGACTATGTAGGTTAACTAGCGGGCACTTGGACTGTCTAGGTAACCAAGCGGGCACTTGGACTTTCTCGGTTAACGAACGGGCACTTGGACTATTTAGGTAACCTAGCGGGCATTTGGACTGTCTAGGTTACCCAGCGGGCACTTTGACTATCTAGGTTAACGAACGGGCACTTTGACTATGTAGGTTAACTAGCGGGCACTTGGACTATCGAGGTTAACTAGCGGGCACTTGGACTATCTAGGTTAACTAGCGGATTTTGGACTATGTAGGTTAACTAGCGGGCCCTTAGACTATGTAGGTTAACTAGCGGGCACGTGGACTATCTAGGTTTCCTAGCAGGCACTCAGACTATGTACATACCCTAGCGCGTACTTGGACTATCTAGGTTACCTAGCGGGCACTTGGACTATGTACGTCCCCTATTGGGCACTTGGACTATCTAGGTTAACTAACAGGCACTTGGACTATGCAGTTTCCCTAGCGGGCATTTGGATTATTTAGGTCACCTAGTGGGCACTTGGACTATGTAGGTTACCTAGCGGGCACTTGGACTATGTACGTTAACTAGAAGGCACTTGGACTATCAAGGTTACCTAGCGGGCCCTTGGACTATGTAGTTTAAGAGCGGGCACTAGGACTATCTAGGTTAACGAACGAGCACTTGGACTATGTAGGTTACCTAGCAGGCACTTGGCCTGTCTAGGTTACCTAGCGGGCACTTGGCCTATCTAGGTTAACGAACGGGCACTTGGACTATGTAGGTTAACTAGCGGACACTTCGACTCTCTAGGTTAGCTAACGGGCAATTGGACTATCTAGGTTACCTAGCGGGCACTTGGACTATATAGGTTCCCTAGCGGGCACTTGGAATATGTAGGTTACCTAGCAGGCACTTTAACTATCTAGGTTAACTAACGGGCACTTGGAATATGTAGGTTGCCTAGCGAGCACTTGGACTATGTACGTCCCCTAGCGGGGACTTCAACTATCTAGGTTAACTAGAGGGCCCTTGGACTATGTAGGTTAACTATCGGGCACTTGGATTATCTAGGTTATCTTGCGGGTTCTTGGACTATCTAGGTTTACTAGCGGGCACTTGGACTATCTAGGTTTACTAGCGGGCACTTGGACTATCTAGGTTAACTAGCGGGCACTTGGACTATTTAGGTTAACTAGCGGACACTTCGACTCTCTAGGTTAGCTAACGGGCAATTGGACTATCTAGGTTACCTAGCGGGCACTTGGACTATTTAGGTTACCTAGCAGGCACTTTGACTATCTAGGTTAACTAACGGGCACTTGGACTATGTAGGTTCCCAGCGGGCAGTTGGACTATGTAGGTTCCCTATCGGGTACTTGGACTGTCTAGGTTAACTAGCGGGCAATTGGACTGTCTAGGTTACCTAGTGGGCACTTGAACTATGGAGTTTACCTAGCAGGCACTTGGACTATGTAGGTTAACTAGCGGGCACTTGGACTATCTAGGTTACCTAGGGGGCACTTGGACTATGTACGTTGTAGCGGGCACTTGGGCTATCTACGTTACCTAGCGGGCACTTGGACTATGTAGGTTAACGAATGGGCACTTGGACTATGTAGGATCCCTATCGGACATTTGTACTAGTTAGGTTAACTAGCGGGCACTTTGACTATCTAGGTTAACTAGCGGGCACTTGGACTATCTAGGTCAACTAGCGGGCCCTTGTACTATGTAGGTTAACTAGCGGGCACTTGGACTATCTAGGTTAACTAACGGACCTTGGACTATGTAGGTTAACTAGCGGGCCCTTGGACTATGTACGTCCCCTAGTGTCACTTGGACTATATAGGTTAACTAACGGGCACTAGGACTATCTAGGTTAACTAGCGAGCACTTGGACTATGTAGGTTACCTAGCAGGCACTTGGATTATGAAGGAACCCTAGCGGGCACGTGGACTATCTGGGTTACCTAGCGGGCACTTGGACTATGTAGGTTAACTAGCTGACACGTGCACGATCTAGGTTAACTAGTGGGCCATTGCACTCTGTATGTTAACTAGCGGGACATTGGATTATGTAGGTTTACTAGCAGGCACTTGGACTATCTAGATTAACTAGTAGGCACTTGGACTATGTTGTTTCCCTAGCGGGCATTTGGACTATTTAGGTTACCATCGGGAACTTGGACTATGTAGGTTCCCTAGCGGGCACTTGGACGATGTAGGTTCCCTATCGGGCACTTGGACTATGTAGGTTAACTAGCGGGCACTTGGACTGTCTAGGTAACCTAGCGGGCACTTGGACTATCTCGGTTAACGAACGGGCACTTGGACTATGTAGGTTACCTAGCGGGCACTTGGACTGTCTCGGTTACCTAGCGGGCACTTTGACTATCTAGGTTAACGAACGGGCACTTGGACTGTCTAGGTAACCTAGCGGGCACTTGGACTATTTCGGTTAACGAACGGGCACTTGGACTATGTAGGTAACCTAGCGGGCACTTGGACTGTCTAGGTTACCTAGCGGGCACTTTGACTATCTAGGTTAACGAACGGGCACTTGGACTATGTAGGTTACCTAGCGGGCACTTGGACTATCTAGGTTAACTAGCGGGCACTTGGACTATCTAGGTTAACTAGCGGACTTTGGACTATGTAGGTTAACTAACGGGCACTTAGACTATGTAGGTTGCCTTGCGGGCACTTGGACTATGTAGGTTCACTAGCGGGCACTTTGATTATGTAGGTTCCCTATCGGGCACTTGGACTATGTAGGTTAACTAGCGGGCACTTGGACTGTCTAGGTAACCAAGCGGGCACTTGGACTTTCTCGGTTAACGAACGGGCACTTGGACTATTTAGGTAACCTAGCGGGCATTTGGACTGTCTAGGTTACCCAGCGGGCACTTTGACTATCTAGGTTAACGAACGGGCACTTTGACTATGTAGGTTAACTAGCGGGCACTTGGACTATCGAGGTTAACTAGCGGGCACTTGGACTATCTAGGTTAACTAGCGGATTTTGGACTATGTAGGTTAACTAGCGGGCCCTTAGACTATGTAGGTTAACTAGCGGGCACTTGGACTATCTAGGTTTCCTAGCCGGCACTCAGACTATGTACATACCCTAGCGCGCACTTGGACTATCTAGGTTACCTAGCGGGCACTTCGAATATGTACGTCCCCTAGTGGGCACTTGGACTATCTAGGTTAACTAACGGGCACTTGGACTATGTAGTTTCCCTAGCGGACATTTGGATTATTTAGGTTACCTTTGGGCACTTGGACTCTCTAGGTTACCTAGCGGGCACTTGGACTATGTAGGTTAACTAGAAGGCACTTGGACTATCAAGGTTACCTAGCGGGCCCTTGGACTATGTAGTTTAAGAGCGGGCACTTGGATTATCTAGGTTAACGAACGTGCACTTGGACTATGTATGTAACCTAGCAGGCACTTGGACTGTCTAGGTTACCTAGCGGGCACTTGGCCTATCTAGGTTAACGAACGGGCACTTGGACTATGTAGTTTAACTAGCGGACACTTCGACACTCTAGGTTAGCTAACGGGCAATTGGACTATCTAGGTTACCTAGCGGGCAATTGGGCTATGTAGGTTCCCTAGCGGGCACTTGGACTATGTAGGTTACCTAGCAGGCACTTTGACTATCTAGGTTAACTAACGGGCACTTGGACTATGTAGGTTGCATAGCGAGCACTTGGACTATGTACGTCCCCTAGCGGGCACTTGAACTATCTAGGTTAACTAGAGGGCCCTTGGACTATGTAGGTTAACTATCGGGCACTTGGATTATCTAGGTTAACTAGCGGGCACTTGGACGATCTCGGTTAACTAGCGGGCACTTGGACTATCTAGGTTAACTAGCGGGCACTTGGACTATCTATATTAACTAGCGGGCCCTTGGACTATCTAGGTTAACTAGCGGGCACTTGGACTATCTAGGTTAACTAGCAGGCACTTGGACTATCTAGATTAACTAGCGGGCCCTTGGAATATCTAGGTTTACTAGCGGGCACTTGGACTATCTAGGTTAACTAGCGGGCAATTGGAGTATGTAGTTTCCCTAGCGGGCATTTGGATGATTTAGGTTACCTAGTGGGCACTTGGACGATGTAGGTTACCTAGCGGGCACTTGGACTATGTAGGTTAACTAGAAGGCACTTGGACTATCAAGGTTACCTAGCGGGCCCTTGGACTATGTATGTTAAGAGCGGGCACTTGGACTATCTAGGTTAACGAACGTGCACTTGGACTATGTAGTTAACTTAGCGGGCACTTGGACTGTCTAGGTTACCTAGCGGGCCCTTGGCCTATCTAGGTTAACGAACGGGCACTTTGACTATGTAGGTTACCTAGCGGGCACTTGGACTATGTAGGATCCCAATCGCACATTTGGACTACTTAGATTACCTAGCGGGCACTTGGACTATCTAGGTTAACGAACGGGCTCTTGGACTATGTAGGTTAACTAGCGGACACTTAGACTATCTAGGTTAGCTAACGGGCAATTGGACTATCTAGGTTACCTAGCGGGCACTTGGACTATGTAGGTTCCCTAGCGGGCACTTGGACTATTTAGGTTACCTAGCAGGCACTTTGACTATCTAGGTTAACTAACGGTTACTTGGACTATGTTGGTTCCCAACGGGCAGTTGGACTATGTAGGTTCCCTATCGGGTACTTGGACTGTCTAGGTTAACTAGCGGGCAATTGGACTGTCTAGGTTACCTAGTGGGCACTTGGACTATGTAGTTTACCTAGCAGGCACTTGGACTATGTAGGTTGACTAGCGGGCACTTGGACTATCTAGGTTACGTAGGGGGCACTTGGACTATGTACGTTTCCTAGCGGGCACTTGGGCTATCTACGTTACCTAACGGGCACTTGGACTATGTAGGTTAACGAACGGGCACTTGGACTATGTAGGTAACCTAATGGTCACTTGGACTGTCTAGGTTACCTAGCGGGGACTTTGACTATCTAGGTTAACTAGCGGGCACTTGGACTATCTAGGTTAACTAACGGACCTTAGCCTATGTAGGTTATCTAGCGGGCCCTTGGACTATGTACGTCCCCTAGTGGTCACTTGGACTATCTAGGTTAACTAACGGGCACTAGGACTATCTAGGTTAACTAGCGAGCACTTGGACTATGTAGGTTACCTAGCAGGCACTTGGATTATGAAGGATCCCTAGGGGGCACTTGGACTATCTGGGTTACCTAGCGGGCACTTGGACTATGTAGGTTAACTAGCGGACACTTGCACGTTCTAGTTTAACTAGCGGGCCATTGCACTGTGTAGGTTAACTAGCGGGCGCATGGATTATGTAGGTTTACTAGCAGGCACTTGGACTATCTAGGTTAACTAGTAGTTACTTGGACTAAGTAGTTACTCTAGCGGGCATTTGGATTATTTAGGTTACCATCGGGAACTTGGACTATGTAGGTTACCTAGCGGGCACTTGGACTATGTACATCCCCTAGTGGGCACTTGGACTATCTAGGTTAACTAACGGGCACTTGGACTATGTAGGTTGCCTAGCGGGCACTTGGACTCTGTAGGTTCCCTAGCGGGCACTTGGATTATGTAGGTTCCCTATCGGGCACTTGGACTATGTAGGTTAACTAGCGGGCACTTGGACTGTCTAGGTAACCTAGCGGGCACTTGGACTATCTAGGTTAACGAACGGGCACTTGGATTATGTAGGTTCCCTATCGGGCACTTGGACTATGTAGGTTAACTAGCGGGCACTTGGACTGTCTAGGTAACCTAGCGGGCACTTGGACTATCTAGGTTAACGAACGGGCACTTGGACTGTCTAGGTAACCTAGCGGGCACTTGGACTATCTCGGTTAACGAACGGGCACTTGGACTATGTAGGTAACCTAGCGGGCACTTGGACTGTCTCGGTTACCTAGCGGGCACTTTGACTATCTAGGTTAACGAACGGGCACTTGGACTGTCTAGGTAACCTAGCGGGCACTTGGACTATCTCGGTTAACGAACGGGCACTTGGACTATATAGGTAACCTAGCGGGCACTTGGACTGTCTAGGTTACCTAGCGGGCACTTTGACTATCTAGGTTAACGAACGGGCACTTGGACTATCTAGGTTAACTAGCGGGCACTTGGACTATCTAGGTTAACTAGCGGACTTTGGACTATGTAGGTTAACTAACGGGCACTTAGACTATGTATGTTGCCTAGCGGGCACTTGGACTATGTAGGTTCCCTAGCGGGCACTTTGATTATGTAGGTTCCCTATCGGGCACTTTGATTATGTAGGTTAACTAGCGGGCACTTGGACTGTCTAGGTAACCAAGCGGGCACTTGGACTATCTCGGTTAACGAACGGGCACTTGGACTATGTAGGTAACCTAGCGGGCACTTGGACTGTCTAGGTTACCCAGCGGGCACTTTGACTATCTAGGTTAACGAACGGGCACTTGGACTATGTAGGTTAACTAGCGGGCACTTGGACTATCGAGGTTAACTAGCGGGCACTTGGACTATCTAGGTTAACTAGCGGACTTTGGACTATGTAGGTTAACTAGCGGGCCCTTAGACTATGTAGGTTAACTAGCGGGCACTTGGACTATCTAGGTTTCCTAGCCGGCACTCAGACTATGTACATACCCTAGCGCGCACTTGGACTATCTAGGTTAACTAACGGGCACTTGGACTATGTAGTTTCCCTAGCGTACATTTGGATTATTTAGGTTACCTAGTGGGCACTTGGACTATCCAGGTCAACTAGCGGGCCCTTGTACTATGTAGGTTAACTAGGAGGCTCTTGGACTATATAGTTTAACTAGCGGACCTTGGACTATGTAGGTTAATTAGCGGGCCCTTGGACTATGTAGGTTAACTAGCGGGCACTTGGACTATCAAGGTCAATTAGCGGGCCCTTGTACTATGTAGGTTAACTAGCGGGCACTTGGACTATGTAGGTTAACTAGCGGGCCCTTGGACTATGTAGGTTGCCTAGCGAGCACTTGGACTATGTAGGTTCCCTGCGGGCAGTAGGAATATGTAGGTTCCCTATCGGGTACTTGGACTGTCTAGGTTAACTAGCGGGCAATTGGACTGTCTAGGTTATCTAGTGGGCACTTGGACTATGTAGTTTACCTAGCGAGCACTTGGACTATGTAGGTTAACTAGCGGGCACTTGGACTATCTAGGTTACCTAGAGGGCACTTGGACTATGTACGTTTCCTAGCGGGCACTTGGGCTATCTACGTTACCTAGCGGGCACTTGGACTATGTAGGTTAACAAAGGGCACTTGGACTATGTAGGTAACCTAATGGTCACTTGGACTGTCTAGGTTACCTAGCGGGGACTTGGACTATGTAGGTTAACTAACTGACACTTGGACTTTCAAGGTCAACTAGCGGGCCCTTGTACTATGTAGGTTAACTAGCGGGCACTAGGACTATATAGGTTAACTAGTGGGCACTTGGACTATGTAGGTTAACTAACGGACCTTTGACTATGTAGGTTAACTAGCTGGCACTTGGACTTTCAAGGTCAACTAGCGGGCCCTTGGACTATGTACGTCCCCTAGTGGGCACTTGGACTATCTAGGTTAACTAACGGGCACTAGGACTATCTAGGTTAACTAGCGGGCACTTGGACTATCTAGGTTACCTAGCAGGCACTTGGATTATGAAGGATGCCTAGCGGGCACTTGGACTATCTAGGTTACCTGGCAGGCACGTGGACTATATAGGTTAACTAGCGGACACTTGCACGATCTAGGTTAACTAGCGGGCCATTACACTATGTAGGTTAACTTGCGGGCCCATGGATTATGTAGGTTTACTAGCAGGCACTTGGACTATCTAGGTTAACTAGCAGGCACTTGGACTATGTAGTTTCCCTAGCGGGCATTTGGACTATTTAGGTTACCATCAGGAACTTGGACTATGTAGGTTCCCTAGCGGGCACTTGGATTATGTAGGTTCCCTATCGGGCACTTGGATTATGTAGGTTCCCTATCGGGCACATGGACTTTGTAGGTTAACTAGCGGGCACTTGGACTGTCTAGGTCACCTAGAGGGCACTTGGACTATCTGGGTTAACGAATGGGCACTTGGACTATGTAGGTAACCTAGCGGGCACTTGGACTGTCTAGGTTACCTTGCGGGCACTTAGACTATCTAGGTTAACGAACGGGCACTTGGACTATGTAGGTTACCTAGCGGGCACTTGGACTATGTAGGATCCCTATCGGACATTTGGACTACTTAGGTTAACTAGCGGGCACTTGGACTATCTAGGTTAACTAGCGGGCACTTGGACTATCTAGGTTAACTAGCGGACCTTGGACTATGTAGGTTAACTAGCAGGCCCTTGGACTATGGAGGTTAACTAGCGGGCACTTGGACTATCTAGGTTTCCTAGCCGGCACTCGGACTATGTACATACCCTAGCGCGCACTTGGACTATCTAGGTTACCAAGCAGGCACTTGGACTATGTACGTCCCCTAGTGGGTACTTGGACTATCTAGGTTAACTAACGGGCACTTGGACTATGTAGTTTCCCTAGCGGGCATTTGGACTATTTAGGATACCATCGGGAACTTGGACTATGTAGGTTACCTAACGGGCACTTGGACTATGTACGTCCCCTAGTGGGCACTTGGAATATCTAGGTTAACTAATGGGCACTTGGACTATGTAGGTTGCCTAGCGGGTACTTGGATTATGCAGGTTCCCTATCGGGCACTTGGATTATGTAGGTTCCCTATCGGGCACTTGGACTATGTAGGTTAACTAGCGGGCACTTGGACTGTCTAGGTAACCTAGCGGGCACTTGGACTCTCTAGGTTAACGAAGGGGCACTTGGACTATGTAGGTAACCTTGCGGGCACTTGGACTGTCTAGGTTACCTAGCAGGCACTTTGAATATCTAGGTTAACGAACGGGCACTTGGACTATGTAGGTTACCTAGCGGGCTCTTGGACTATGTAGGTTCCCTAGCGGGCACTTGGACTATTTAGGTTACCTAGCAGGCACTTTGACTATCTAGGTTAACTAACGGGCACTTGGACTATGTAGGTTGCCTAGCGAGCACTTGGACTATGTAGGTTCCCTAGCGGGCACTTGGACTCTTTAGGTTCCCTATCGGGTACTTGGACTGTCTAGGTTAACTAGCGGGCAATTGGACTGTCTAGGTTACCTAGTGGGCACTTGGACTATGTAGTTTACCTAGCAGGCACTTGGACTATGTAGGTTAACTAGCAGGCACTTGGACTATCTAGGTTACCTAGAGGGCACTTGGACTATGTACGTTTCCTAGCGGGCACTTGGGCTATCTTCGTTACCTAGCGGGCACTTGGACAATGTAGGTTAACGAACGGGCACTTGGACTATGTAGGTAACCTAATGGTTACTTGGACTGTCTAGGTTACCTAGCGGGGACTTGGACTATGTAGGTTAACTAGCGGGCACTTGGACTATGTAGGATCCCTATCGGACATTTGTACTACTTATGTTAACTAGCGGGCACTTTGACTCTCTAGGTTAGCTAGCGGGCACTTGGACTATGTACATACCCTAGCGCGCACTTCGACAATCTAGGTTAACTAACGGGCACTAGGACTATCTAGGTTAACTAGCGGGCACTTGGACTATCTAGGTTACCTAGCAGGCACTTGGATTATGAAGGATCCCTAGCGGGCACTTGGACTATCTAGGTTAACTAGCGGGAACTTGGACTATCTAGGTTACCTAGAGGGCACATGGACTATGTACGTTCCCTAGCGGGCACTTGGGTTATCTACGTTACCTACCGGGCACTTGGACTATGTAGGTAACCTAATGGTCACTTGGACTGTCTAGGTTACCTAGCGGGGACTTGGACAATGTAGGTTAACTAGCGGGCACTTGGACTATGTAGGATCCCTATCGGACATTTGTACTACTTACGTTAACTAGAGGGCACTTTGACTCTCTACGTTAGCTAGCGGGCACTTGGACTATCTAGGTCAACTAGCGGGCCCTTATACTATGTAGGTTAACTAGCGGGCACTTGGACTATCTAGGTTAAATAACGGACCTTGGACTATGTAGGTTAACTAGCGAGCACTTGGACTATGTACGTCCCCTAGTGGGCACTTGGGCTATCTAGGTTAATTAACGGGCACTAGGATTATCTAGGTTAACTAGCGGGCACTTGGACTATATAGTTTAACTAGCGGACCTTGGACTATGTAGGTTAACTAGCGGGCCCTTGGACTATGTAGGTTAACTAGCGGGCACTTGGACTATCAAGGTCAACTAGCGGGCCCTTGTACTATGTAGGTTAAGTAGCGGGCACTTGGACTATATAGGTTAACTAGCGGGCACTTGGACTATCTAGGTTAACTAACGGACCTCTGACTATGTAGGTTAACTAGCGGGCCCTTGGACTATGTACGTTCCCTAGTGGGCACTTGGACTATCTAGGTTAACTAACGGGCACTTGGACTATCTAGGTTACCTAGCAGGCACTTGGATTATGAAGGATGCCTAGCGGGCACTTGGACTATCTAGGTTACCCTGCGGGCACTTGGACTATCTAGGTTACTTAGCAGGCACTTGGATTATGAAGGATGCCTAGCGGGCAATGGTCTATCTAGGTTACCTAGCATGCACGTGGAGTATGTAGGTTAACTAGCGGACACTTGCACGATTTAGGTTAACTAGCGGGCCATTGCAATAGGAAGGTTAACTAGCGGGCCCATGGATTATGTAGGTTTATTAGCAGGCACTTGGACTATCTAGGTTAACTAGCAGGCACTTGGACTATGTAGTTTCCCTAGCGGGCATTTGGACTATTTAGGTTACCATTGGGAACATGGACTATGTAAGTTACCTAGCGGGCCCTTGGACTATGTACGTCCCCTAGTGGGCACTTGGACTATCTAGGTTAACTAACGGGCACTTGGACTATGTAGGTTGCCTAGCGGGCACTTGGACTATGTATGTTCCCTAGCGGGCACTTGGATTATGTAGGTTCCCTATCGTGCACTTGGACTATGTAGGTTAACTAGCAGGCATTTGGACTGTCTAGGTAACCTAGCGGGCACTTGGACTATCTCGGTTAACGAACGGGCCCTTGGACTATGTAGGTAACCTAGCGGGCACTTGGACTGTCTAGGTTACCTAGCGGGCACTTTGACTGTCTAGGTTAACTAGCGGGCACTTGGACTATCTAGGTTAACTAACGGACCTTGGACTATGTAGGTTAACTAGCGGGCCCTTGGACTATGTACGTACCCTAGTGGTCACTTGGACTATCTAGGTTAACTAACGGGCACTAGGACTATCTAGGTTAACTAGTGATCACTTGGACTATGTAGGTTACCTAGCAGGCACTTGGATTATGAAGGATCCCTAGCGGGCACTTGGACTATCTGGGTTACCTAGCGGGCACTTGGACTATGTAGGTTAACTAGCGGACACTTTCACGTTCTAGGTTAACTAGCGGGCCATTGCACTGTGTAGGTTAACTAGCGGGCGCATGGATTATGTAGGTTTACTAGCAGGCACTTGGACTATGTAGGTTACCTAGCGGGCACTTGGACTATGTACATCCCCTAGTGGGCACTTGGACTATCTAGGTTACCTAGCAGGCACTTGGACTATGTACGTCCCCTAGTGGGCACTTGGACTATCTAGGTTAACTAACGGGCACTTGGACTATGTAGTTTCCCTAGCGGGCATTTGGACTATTTAGGTTACCATCGGGAACTTGGACTATGTAGGTTACCTAAAGGGCACTTGGACTATATACGTCCCCTAGTGGGCACTTGGACTATCTAGGTTAACTAACGGGCACTTAGACTATGTAGGTTGCCTAGCGGGCACTTGGATTATGTAGGTTCCCTATCGGGCACTTGGATTATGTAGGTTCCCTATCGGGCACTTGGACTATGTAGGTTAACTAGCGGGCACTTGGACTGTCTAGGTAACCTAGCGGGCACTTGGACTCTCTAGGTTAACGAACGGGCACTTGGACTATGTAGGTAACCTAGCGGGCACTTGGACTGTCTAGGTTACCTAGCAGGCACTTTGACTATCTAGGTTAACGAAAGGGCCCTTGGACTATGTAGGTTACCTAGCGGGCACTTGGATTATGTAGGTTCCCTAGCGTGCACTTGTACTATTTAGGTTACCTAGCAGGCACTTTGACTATCTAGGTTAACTAACGGGCACTTGGACTATGTAGGTTGCCTAGCGAGCACTTGGACTATGTAGGTTCCCTAGCGGGCACTAGGACTCTGTAGGTTCCCTATCGGGTACTTGGACTGTCTAGGTTAACTAGCGGGCAATTGGACTCTCTAGGTTACCTAGTGGGCACTTGGACTATGTAGTTTACCTAGCGAGCACTTGGACTATGTAGGTTCCCTAGCGGGCACTTGGACTCTGTAGGTTCCCTATCGGGTACATGGACTGTCTAGGTTACCTAGTGGGCACTTGGACTATGTAGTTTACCTAGCAGGCACTTGGACTATGTAGGTTGACTAGCGGGCACTTGGACTATCTAGGTTGCGTAGGGGGCACTTGGACTATGTACGTTTCCTAGCGGGCACTTGGGCTATCTACGTTACCTAACGGGCACTTGGACTATGTAGGTTAACGAACGGGCACTTGGACTATGTAGGTAACCTAATGGTCACTTGGACTGTCTAGGTTACCTAGCGGGGACTTTGACTATCTAGGTTAACTAGCGGGCACTTGGACTATCTAGGTTAACTAACGGACCTTACCCTATGTAGGTTATCTAGCGGGCCCTTGGACTATGTACGTCCCCTAGTGGTCACTTGAACTATCTAGGTTAACTAACGGGCACTAGGACTATCTAGGTTAACTAGCGAGCACTTGGACTATGTAGGTTACCTAGCAGGCACTTGGATTATGAAGGATCCCTAGGGGGCACTTGGACTATCTGCGTTACCTAGCGGGCACTTGGACTAAGTAGGTTAACTAGCGGACACTTGCACGTTCTAGGTTAACTAGTGGGCCATTGCACTGTGTAGGTTAACTAGCGGGCGCATGGATTATGTAGGTTTACTAGCAGGCACTTGGACTATCTAGGTTAACTAGTAGGCACTTGGACTAAGTAGTTACTCTAGCGGGCATTTGGATTATTTAGGTTACCATCAGGAACTTGGACTATGTAGGTTATCTAGCGGGCACTTGGACTATGTACATCCCCTAGTGGGCACTTGGACTATCTAGGTTAACTAACGGGCACTTGGACTATGTAGGTTGCCTAGCGGGCACTTGGACTCTGTAGGTTCCCTAGCGGGCACTTGGATTATGTAGGTTCCCTATCGGGCACTTGGACTATGTAGGTTAACTAGCGGGCACTTGGACTGTCTAGGTAACCTAGCGGGCACTTGGACTATCTAGGTTAACGAACGGGCACTTGGACTATGTAGGTAACCTAGCGGGCACTTGGACTATCTAGGTTAACGAACGGGCACTTGGACTATGTAGGTAACCTAGCGGGCACTTGGACTGTCTAGGTTACCTAGCGGGCACTTTGACTATCTAGGTTAACGAACGGGCACTTGGAGTATGTAGGTTACCTAGCGGGCACTTGGACTATGTAGGATCCCTATCGGACATTTGGACTACTTAGGTTAACTAGCGGGCACTTGGACTATCCAGGTCAACTAGCGGGCCCTTGTACTATGAAGGTTAACTAGGAGGCACTTGGACTATATAGTTTAACTAGCGGGTACTTGGATTATCTAGGTTAACTAACGGACCTTGGACTATGTAGGTTAACTAGCGGGCCCTTGGACTATGTAGGTTGCCTAGCGAGCACTTGGACTATGTAGGTTCCCTGCAGGCAGTTGGAATATGTAGGTTCCCTATCGGGTACTTGGACTGTCTAGGTTAACTAGCGGGCAATTGGACTGTCTAGGTTACCTAGTGGGCACTTGGACTATGTAGTGTACCTAGCGAGCACTTGGACTATGTAGGTTAACTAGCGGGCACTTGGACTATCTAGGTTACCTAGAGGGCACTTGGACTATGTACGTTTCCTAGCGGGCACTTGGGCTATCTACGTTACCTAGCGGGCACTTGGACTATGTAGGTTAACAAAGGGCACTTGGACTATGTAGGTAACCTAATGGTCACTTGGACTGTCTAGGTTACCTAGCGGGGACTTGGACTATGTAGGTTAACTAACTGGCACTTGGACTTTCAAGGTCAACTAGCGGGCCCTTGTACTATGTAGGTTAACTAGCGGGCACTAGGACTATATAGGTTAACTAGTGGGCACTTGGACTATGTAGGTTAACTAACGGACCTTTGACTATGTAGGTTAACTAGCTGGCACTTGGACTTTCAAGGTCAACTAGCGGGCCCTTGGACTATGTACGTCCCCTAGTGGGCACTTGGACTATCTAGGTTAACTAACGGGCACTAGGACTATCTAGGTTAACTAGCGGGCACTTGGACTATCTAGGTTACCTAGCAGGCACTTGGATTATGAAGGATGCCTAGCGGGCACTTGGACTATCTAGGTTACCTGGCAGGCACGTGGACTATGTAGGTTAACTAGCGGACACTTGCACGATCTAGGTTAACTAGCGGGCCATTACACTATGTAGGTTAACTAGCGGGCCCATGGATTATGTAGGTTTACTAGCAGGCACTTGGACTATCTAGGTTAACTAGCAGGCACTTGGACTATGTAGTTTCCCTAGCGGGCATTTGGACTATTTAGGTTACCATCAGGAACTTGGACTATGTAGGTTCCCTAGCGGGCACTTGGATTATGTAGGTTCCCTATCGGGCACTTGGATTATGTAGGTTCCCTATCGGGCACATGGACTATGTAGGTTAACTAGCGGGCACTTGGACTGTCTAGGTCACCTAGCGGGCACTTGGACTATCTGGGTTAACGAATGGGCACTTGGACTATGTAGGTAACCTAGCGGGCACTTGGACTGTCTAGGTTGCCTAGCGGGCACTTTGACTATCTAGGTTAACGAACGGGCACTTGGACTATGTAGGTTACCTAGCGGGCACTTGGACTATGTAGGATCCCTATCGGACATTTGGACTACTTAGGTTAACTAGCGGGCACTTGGACTATCTAGGTTAACTAGCGGGCACTTGGACTATCTAGGTTAACTAGCGGACCTTGGACTATGTAGGTTAACTAGCAGGCCCTTGGACTATGTAGGTTAACTAGCGGGCACTTGGACTATCTCGGTTTCCTAGCCGGCACTCGGACTATGTACATACCCTAGCGCGCACTTGGACTATCTAGGTTACCTAGCAGGCACTTGGACTATGTACGTCCCCTAGTGGGTACTTGGACTATCTAGGTTAACTAATGGGCACTTGGACTATGTAGTTTCCCTAGCGGGCATTTGGACTATTTAGGTTACCATCGGGAACTTGGACTATGTAGGTTACCTAACGGGCACTTGGACTATGCACGTCCCCTAGTGGGCACTTGGACTATCTAGGTTAACTAATGGGCACTTGGACTATGTAGGTTGCCTAGCGGGCACTTGGATTATGTAGGTTCCCTATCGGGCACTTGGATTATGTAGGTTCCCTATCGGGCACTTGGACTATGTAGGTTAACTAGCGGGCACTTGGACTGTCTAGGTAACCTAGCGGGCACTTGGACTCTCTAGGTTAACGAACGGGCACTTGGACTATGTAGGTAACCTTGCGGGCACTTGGACTGTCTAGGTTACCTAGCAGGCACTTTGAATATCTAGGTTAACGAACGGGCACTTGGACTATGTAGGTTACCTAGCGGGCTCTTGGACTATGTAGGTTCCCTAGCGGGCACTTGGACTATTTAGGTTACCTAGCAGGCACTTTGACTATCTAGGTTAACTAACGGGCACTTGGACTATGTAGGTTGCCTAGCGAGCACTTGGACTATGTAGGTTCCCTAGCGGGCACTTGGACTCTTTAGGTTCCCTATCGGGTACTTGGACTGTCTAGGTTAACTAGCGGGCAATTGGACTGTCTAGGTTACCTAGTGGGCACTTGGACTATGTAGTTTACCTAGCAGGCACTTGGACTATGTAGGTTAACTAGCGGGCACTTGGACTATCTAGGTTACCTAGAGGGCACTTGGACTATGTACGTTTCCTAGCGGGCACTTGGGCTATCTTCGTTACCTAGCGGGCACTTGGACAATGTAGGTTAACGAACGGGCACTTGGACTATGTAGGTAACCTAATGGTTACTTAGACTGTCTAGGTTACCTAGCGGGGACTTGGACTATGTAGGTTAACTAGCGGGCACATGGACTATGTAGGATCCCTATCGGACATTTGTACTACTTATGTTAACTAGCGGGCACTTTGACTCTCTAGGTTAGCTAGCGGGCACTTGGACTATGTACATACCCTAGCGCGCACTTCGACTATCTAGGTTAACTAACGGGCACTAGGACTATCTAGGTTAACTAGCGGGCACTTGGACTATCTAGGTTACCTAGCAGGCACTTGGATTATGAAGGATCCCTAGCGGGCACTTGGACTATCTAGGTTAACTAGCGGGAACTTGGACTATCTAGGTTACCTAGAGGGCACATGGACTATGTACGTTCCCTAGCGGGCACTTGGGCTATCTACGTTACCTAGCGGGCACTTGGACTATGTAGGTAACCTAATGGTCACTTGGACTGTCTAGGTTACCTAGCGGGGACTTGGACTATGTAGGTTAACTAGCGGGCACTTGGACTATGTAGGATCCCTATCGGACATTTGTACTACTTAGGTTAACTAGAGGGCACTTTGACTCTCTACGTTAGCTAGCGGGCACTTGGACTATCTAGGTCAACTAGCGGGCCCTTATACTATGTAGGTTAACTAGCGGGCACTTGGACTATCTAGGTTAAATAATGGACCTTGGACTATGTAGGTTAACTAGCGAGCACTTGGACTATGTACGTCCCCTAGTGGGCACTTGGGCTATCTAGGTTAACTAACGGGCACTAAGATTATCTAGGTTAACTAGCGGGCACTTGGACTATATAGTTTAACTAGCGGACCTTGGACTATGTAGGTTAACTAGCGGGCCCTTGGACTATGTAGGTTAACTAGCGGGCACTTGGACTATCAAGGTCAACTAGCGGGCCCTTGTACTATGTAGGTTAACTAGCGGGCACTTGGACTATATAGGTTAACTAGCGGGCACTTGGACTATCTAGGTTAACTAACGGACCTCTGACTATGTAGGTTAACTAGCGGGCCCTTGGACTATGTACGTTCCCTATTGGGCACTTGGACTATCTAGGTTAACTAACGGGCACTTGGACTATCTAGGTTACCTAGCAGGCACTTGGATTATGAAGGATGCCTAGCGGGCACTTGGACTATCTAGGTTACCCTGCGGGCACTTGGACTATCTAGGTTACTTAGCAGGCACTTGGATTATGAAGGATGCCTAGCGGGCATTGGTCTATCTAGGTTACATAGCAGGCACGTGGAGTATGTAGGTTAACTAGCGGACACTTGCACGATTTAGGTTAACTAGCGGGCCATTGCAATAGGAAGGTTAACTAGTGGGCCCATGGATTATGTAGGTTTATTAGCAGGCACTTGGACTATCTAGGTTAACTAGCAGGCACTTGGACTATGTAGTTTCCCTAGCGGGCATTTGGACTATTTAGGTTACCATCGGGAACTTGGACTATGTAAGTTACCTAGCGGGCCCTTGGACTATGTACGTTCCCTAGTGGGCACTTGGACTATCTAGGTTAACTAACGGGCACTTGGACTATGTAGGTTGCCTAGCGGGCACTTGGACTATGTATGTTCCCTAGCGGGCACTTGGATTATGTAGGTTCCCTATCGTGCACTTGGACCATGTAGGTTAACTAGCAGGCATTTGGACTGTCTAGGTAACCTAGCGGGCAATTGGACTATCTCGGTTAACGAACGGGCCCTTGGACTATGTAGGTAACCTAGCGGGCACTTGGACTGTCTAGGTTACCTAGCGGGCACTTTGACTATCTAGGTTAACTAGCGGGCACTTGGACTATCTAGGTTAACTAACGGACCTTGGACTATGTAGGTTAACTAGCGGGCCCTTGGACTATGTACGTACCCTAGTGGTCACTTGGACTATCTAGGTTAACTTACGGGCACTAGGACTATCTAGGTTAACTAGTGATCACTTGGACTATGTAGGTTACCTAGCAGGCACTTGGATTATGAAGGATCCCTAGCGGGCACTTGGACTATCTGGGTTACCTAGCGGGCACTTGGACTGTGTAGGTTAACTAGCGGACACTTGCACGTTCTAGGTTAACTAGCGGGCCATTGCACTGTGTAGGTTAACTAGCGGGCGCATGGATTATGTAGGTTTACTAGCAGGCACTTGGACTATGTAGGTTACCTAGCGGGCACTTGGACTATGTACATCCACTAGTGGGCACTTGGACTATCTAGGTTACCTAGCAGGCACTTGGACTATGTACGTCCCCTAGTGGGCACTTGGACTATCTAGGTTAACTAACGGGCACTTGGACTATGTAGTTTCCCTAGCGGGCATTTGGACTATTTAGGTTACCATCGGGAACTTGGACTATGTAGGTTACCTAAAGGGCACTTGGACTATATACGTCCCCTAGTGGGCACTTGGACTATCTAGGTTAACTAACGGGCACTTAGACTATGTAGGTTGCCTAGCGGGCACTTGGATTATGTAGGTTCCCTATCGGGCACTTGGATTATGTAGGTTCCCTATCGGGCACTTGGACTATGTAGGTTAACTAGCGGGCACTTGGACTGTCTAGTTAACCTAGCGGGCACTTGGACTCTCTAGGTTAACGAACGGGCACTTGGACTATGTAGGTAACCTAGCGGGCACTTGGACTGTCTAGGTTACCTAGCAGGCACTTTGACTATCTAGGTTAACGAACGGGCCCTTGGACTATGTAGGTTAACTAGGAGGCACTTGGACTATATAGTTTAACTAGCGGGTACTTGGATTATCTAGGTTAACTAACGGACCTTGGACTATGTAGGTTAACTAGCGGGCCCTTGGACTATGTAGGTTGCCTAGCGAGCACTTGGACTATGTAGGTTCCCTGCGGGCAGTTGGAATATGTAGGTTCCCTATCGGGTACTTGGACTGTCTAGGTTAACTAGCGGGCAATTGGACTGTCTAGGTTACCTAGTGGGCACTTGGACTATGTAGTTTACCTAGCGAGCACTTGGACTATGTAGGTTAACTAGCGGGCACTTGGACTATCTAGGTTACCTAGAGGGCACTTGGACTATGTACGTTTCCTAGCGGGCACTTGGACTATGTAGGTTAACAAAGGGCACTTGGACTATGTAGGTAACCTAATGGTCACTTGGACTGTCTAGGTTACCTAGCGGGGACTTGGACTATGTAGGTTAACTAACTGGCACTTGGACTTTCAAGGTCAACTAGCGGGCCCTTGTACTATGTAGGTTAACTAGCGGGCACTAGGACTATATAGGTTAACTAGTGGGCACTTGGACTATGTAGGTTAACTAACGGACCTTTGACTATGTAGGTTAACTAGCTGGCACTTGGACTTTCAAGGTCAACTAGCGGGCCCTTGGACTATGTACGTCCCCTAGTGGGCACTTGGACTATCTAGGTTAACTAACGGGCACTAGGACTATCTAGGTTAACTAGCGGGCACTTGGACTATCTAGGTTACCTAGCAGGCACTTGGATTATGAAGGATGCCTAGCGGGCACTTGGACTATCTAGGTTACCTGGCAGGCACGTGGACTATGTAGGTTAACTAGCGGACACTTGCACGATCTAGGTTAACTAGCGGGCCATTACACTATGTAGGTTAACTAGCGGGCCCATGGTTTATGTAGGTTTACTAGCAGGCACTTGGACTATCTAGGTTAACTAGCAGGCACTTGGACTATGTAGTTTCCCTAGCGGGCATTTGGACTATTTAGGTTACCATCAGGAACTTGGACTATGTAGGTTCCCTAGCGGGCACTTAGATTATGTAGGTTCCCTATCGGGCACTTGGATTATGTAGGTTCCCTATCGGGCACATGGACTATGTAGGTTAACTAGCGGGCACTTGGACTGTCTAGGTCACCTAGCGGGCACTTGGACTATCTGGGTTAACGAATGGGCACTTGGACTATGTAGGTAACCTAGCGGGCACTTGGACTGTCTAGGTTGCCTAGCGGGCACTTTGACTATCTAGGTTAACGAACGGGCACTTGGACTATGTAGGTTACCTAGCGGGCACTTGGACTATGTAGGATCCCTATCGGACATTTGGACTACTTAGGTTAACTAGCGGGCACTTGGACTATCTAGGTTAACTAGCGGGCACTTGGACTATCTAGGTTAACTAGCGGACCTTGGACTATGTAGGTTAACTAGCAGGCCCTTGGACTATGTAGGTTAACTAGCGGGCACTTGGACTATCTCGGTTTCCTAGCCGGCACTCGGACTATGTACATACCCTAGCGCGCACTTGGACTATCTAGGTTACCTAGCAGGCACTTGGACTATGTACGTCCCCTAGTGGGTACTTGGACTATCTAGGTTAACTAATGGGCACTTGGACTATGTAGTTTCCCTAGCGGGCATTTGGACTATTTAGGTTACCATCGGGAACTTGGACTATGTAGGTTACCTAACGGGCACTTGGACTATGTACGTCCCCTAGTGGGCACTTGGACTATCTAGGTTAACTAATGGGCACTTGGACTATGTAGGTTGCCTAGCGGGCACTTGGATTATGTAGGTTCCCTATCGGGCACTTGGATTATGTAGGTTCCCTATCGGGCACTTGGACTATGTAGGTTAACTAGCGGGCACTTGGACTGTCTAGGTAACCTAGCGGGCACTTGGACTCTCTAGGTTAACGAACGGGCACTTGGACTATGTAGGTAACCTTGCGGGCACTTGGACTGTCTAGGTTACCTAGCAGGCACTTTGAATATCTAGGTTAACAAACGGGCACTTGGACTATGTAGGTTACCTAGCGGGCTCTTGGACTATGTAGGTTCCCTAGCGGGCACTTGGACTATTTAGGTTACCTAGCAGGCACTTTGACTATCTCGGTTAACGAACGAGCCCTTGGACTATGTAGGTAACCTAGCGGGCACTTGGACTGTCTAGGTTACCTAGCGGGCACTTTGACTATCTAGGTTAACTAGCGGTCACTTGGACTATCTAGGTTAACTAACGGACCTTGGACTATGTAGGTTAACTAGCGGGCCCTTGGACTATGTACGTACCCTAGTGGTCACTTGGACTATCTAGGTTAACTAACGGGCACTAGGACTATCTCGGTTAACTAGTGATCACTTGGACTATGTAGGTTACCTAGCAGGCACTTGGATTATGAAGGATCCCTAGCGGGCACTTGGACTATCTGGGTTACCTAGCGGGCACTTGGACTGTGTAGGTTAACTAGCGGACACTTTCACGTTCTAGGTTAACTAGCGGGCCATTGCACTGTGTAGGTTAACTAGCGGGCGCATGGATTATGTAGGTTTACTAGCAGGCACTTGGACTATGTAGGTTACCTAGCGGGCACTTGGACTATGTACATCCCCTAGTGGGCACTTGGACTATCTAGGTTACCTAGCAGGCACTTGGACTATGTACGTCCCCTAGTGGGCACTTGGACTATCTAGGTTAACTAACGGGCACTTGGACTATGTAGTTTCCCTAGCGGGCATTTGGACTATTTAGGTTACCATCGGGAACTTGGACTATGTAGGTTACCTAAAGGGCACTTGGACTATATACGTCCCCTAGTGGGCACTTGGACTATCTAGGTTAACTAACGGGCACTTAGACTATGTAGGTTGCCTAGCGGGCACTTGGATTATGTAGGTTCCCTATCGGGCACTTGGATTATGTAGGTTCCCTATCGGGCACTTGGACTATGTAGGTTAACTAGCGGGCACTTGGACTGTCTAGGTAACCTAGCGGGCACATGGACTCTCTAGGTTAACGAACGGGCACTTGGACTATGTAGGTAACCTAGCGGGCACTTGGACTGTCTAGGTTACCTAGCAGGCACTTTGACTATCTAGGTTAACGAAAGGGCCCTTGGACTATGTAGGTTACCTAGCGGGCACTTGGACTATGTAGGTTCCCTAGCGGGCACTAGGACTCTGTAGGTTCCCTATCGGGTACTTGGACTGTCTAGGTTAACTAGCGGGCAATTGGACTGTCTAGGTTACCTAGTGGGCACTTGGACTATGTAGTTTACCTAGCGAGCACTTGGACTATGTAGGTTCCCTAGCGGGCACTTGGACTCTGTAAGTTCCCTATCGGGTACATGGACTGTCTAGGTTACCTAGTGGGCACTTGGACTATGTAGTTTACCTAGCAGGCACTTGGACTATGTAGGTTGACTAGCGGGCACTTGGACTATCTAGGTTGCGTAGGGGGCACTTGGACTATGTACGTTTCCTAGCGGGCACTTGGGCTATCTACGTTACCTAACGGGCACTTGGACTATGTAGGTTAACGAATGGGCACTTGGACTATGTAGGTAACCTAATGGTCACTTGGACTGTCTAGGTTACCTAGCGGGGACTTTGACTATCTAGGTTAACTAGCGGGCACTTGGACTATCTAGGTTAACTAACGGACCTTAGCCTATGTAGGTTATCTAGCGGGCCCTTGGACTATGTACGTCCCCTAGTGGTCACTTGAACTATCTAGGTTAACTAACGGGCACTAGGACTATCTAGGTTAACTAGCGAGCACTTGGACTATGTAGGTTACCTAGCAGGCACTTGGATTATGAAGGATCCCTAGGGGGCACTTGGACTATCTGCGTTACCTAGCGGGCACTTGGACTAAGTAGGTTAACTAGCGGACACTTGCACGTTCTAGGTTAACTAGTGGGCCATTGCACTGTGTAGGTTAACTAGCGGGCGCATGGATTATGTAGGTTTACTAGCAGGCACTTGGACTATCTAGGTTAACTAGTAGGCACTTGGACTAAGTAGTTACTCTAGCGGGCATTTGGATTATTTAGGTTACCATCAGGAACTTGGACTATGTAGGTTATCTAGCGGGCACTTGGACTATGTACATCCCCTAGTGGGCACTTGGACTATCTAGGTTAACTAACGGGCACTTGGACTATGTAGGTTGCCTAGCGGGCACTTGGACTCTGTAGGTTCCCTAGCGGGCACTTGGATTATGTAGGTTCCCTATCGGGCACTTGGACTATGTAGGTTAACTAGCGGGCACTTGGACTGTCTAGGTAACCTAGCGGGCACTTGGACTATCTAGGTTAACGAACGGGCACTTGGACTATGTAGGTAACCTAGCGGGCACTTGGACTATCTAGGTTAACGAACGGGCACTTGGACTATGTAGTTAACCTAGCGGGCACTTGGACTGTCTAGGTTACCTAGCGGGCACTTTGACTATCTAGGTTAACGAACGGGCACTTGGAGTATGTAGGTTACCTAGCGGGCACTTGGACTATGTAGGATCCCTATCGGACATTTGGACTACTTAGGTTAACTAGCGGGCACTTGGACTATCCAGGTCAACTAGCGGGCCCTTGTACTATGAAGGTTAACTAGGAGGCACTTGGACTATATAGTTTAACTAGCGGGTACTTGGATTATCTAGGTTAACTAACGGACCTTGGACTATGTAGGTTAACTAGCGGGCCCTTGGACTATGTAGGTTGCCTAGCGAGCACTTGGACTATGTAGGTTCCCTGCAGGCAGTTGGAATATGTAGGTTCCCTATCGGGTACTTGGACTGTCTAGGTTAACTAGCGGGCAATTGGACTGTCTAGGTTACCTAGTGGGCACTTGGACTATGTAGTTTACCTAGCGAGCACTTGGACTATGTAGGTTAACTAGCGGGCACTTGGACTATCTAGGTTACCTAGAGGGCACTTGGACTATGTACGTTTCCTAGCGGGCACTTGGGCTATCTACGTTACCTAGCGGGCACTTGGACTATGTAGGTTAACAAAGGGCACTTGGACTATGTAGGTAACCTAATGGTCACTTGGACTGTCTAGGTTACCTAGCGGGGACTTGGACTATGTAGGTTAACTAACTGGCACTTGGACTTTCAAGGTCAACTAGCGGGCCCTTGTACTATGTAGGTTAACTAGCGGGCACTAGGACTATATAGGTTAACTAGTGGGCACTTGGACTATGTAGGTTAACTAACGGACCTTTGACTATGTAGGTTAACTAGCTGGCACTTGGACTTTCAAGGTCAACTAGTGGGCCCTTGGACTATGTACATCCCCTAGTGGGCACTTGGACTATCTAGGTTAACTAACGGGCACTAGGACTATCTAGGTTAACTAGCGGGCACTTGGACTATCTAGGTTACCTAGCAGGCACTTGGATTATGAAGGATGCCTAGCGGGCACTTGGACTATCTAGGTTACCTGGCAGGCACGTGGACTATGTAGGTTAACTAGCGGACACTTGCACGATCTAGGTTAACTAGCGGGCCATTACACTATGTAGGTTAACTAGCGGGCCAATGGTTTATGTAGGTTTACTAGCAGGCACTTGGACTATCTAGGTTAACTAGCAGGCACTTGGATTATGTAGTTTCCCTAGCGGGCATTTGGACTATTTAGGTTACCATCAGGAACTTGGACTATGTAGGTTCCCTAGCGGGCACTTGGATTATGTAGGTTCCCTATCGGGCACTTGGATTATGTAGGTTCCCTATCGGGCACATGGACTATGTAGGTTAACTAGCGGGCACTTGGACTGTCTAGGTCACCTAGCGGGCACTTGGACTATCTGGGTTAACGAATGGGCACTTGGACTATGTAGGTAACCTAGCGGGCACTTGGACTGTCTAGGTTGCCTAGCGGGCACTTTGACTATCTAGGTTAACGAACGGGCACTTGGACTATGTAGGTTACCTAGCGGGCACTTGGACTATGTAGGATCCCTATCGGACATTTGGACTACTTAGGTTAACTAGCGGGCACTTGGACTATCTAGGTTAACTAGCGGGCACTTGGACTATCTAGGTTAACTAGCGGACCTTGGACTATGTAGGTTAACTAGCAGGCCCTTGGACTATGTAGGTTAACTAGCGGGCACTTGGACTATCTCGGTTTCCTAGCCGGCACTCGGACTATGTACATACCCTAGCGCGCACTTGGACTATCTAGGTTACCTAGCAGGCACTTGGACTATGTACGTCCCCTAGTGGGTACTTGGACTATCTAGGTTAACTAATGGGCACTTAGACTATGTAGTTTCCCTAGCGGGCATTTGGACTATTTAGGTTACCATCGGGAACTTGGACTATGTAGGTTACCTAACGGGCACTTGGACTATGTACGTCCCCTAGTGGGCACTTGGACTATCTAGGTTAACTAATGGGCACTTGGACTATGTAGGTTGCCTAGCGGGCACTTGGATTATGTAGGTTCCCTATCGGGCACTTGGATTATGTAGGTTCCCTATCGGGCACTTGGACTATGTAGGTTAACTAGCGGGCACTTGGACTGTCTAGGTAACCTAGCGGGCACTTGGACTCTCTAGGTTAACGAACGGGCACTTGGACTATGTAGGTAACCTTGCGGGCACTTGGACTGTCTAGGTTACCTAGCAGGCACTTTGAATATCTAGGATAACGAACGTGCACTTGGACTATGTAGGTTACCTAGCGGGCACTTGGACTATGTAGGATCCCTATCGGACATTTGGACTACTTAGGTTACCTAGCGGGCACTTGGACTATCTAGGTTAACGAACGGGCTCTAGGAATATGTAGGTTGACTAGCGGACACTTCGACTATCTAGGTTAGCTAACGGGTAATTGGACTATCTAGGTTACCTAGCGTGTATTTGGACTATGTAGGTTCCCTAGCGGGCACTTGGAGTATTTAGGTTACCTAGCAGGCACTTTGACTATCTAGGTTAACTTACGGGCACTTGGACTATGTAGGTTGCCTAGCGATCACTTGGACTATGTAGGTTCCCAGCGGGCAGTTGGACTATGTAGGTTCCCTATCGGGTACTTGGACTGTCTAGGTTAACTAGAGGGCACTTGGACTATGTACGTTTCCTAGCGGGCACTTGGGCTATCTACCTTACCTAGCGGGCACTTGGACTATGTAGGTTAACGAAAGGGCACTTGGACTATGTAGGAAACCTAATGGTCACTTTGACTGTCTAGGTTACCTAGCGGGGACTTGGTCTATGTAGGTTAACTAGCGGGCACTTGGACTATGTAGGATCCCTATCGGACATTTGTACTACTTAGGTTAACTAGCAGGCACTTTGACTATCTAAGTTAACTAGCGGGCACTTGGACTATCTAGGTCAACTAGCGGGCCCTTGTACTATGTATGTTAACTAGCGGGCACTTGGACTATATAGTTTAACTAGCGGACCTTGGACTATGTAGGTTAACTAGCGGGCACATGGACTATCAAGGTCAACTAGCGGGCCCTTGTACTATGTAGGATAACTAACGGGCACTTGGACTATATAGGTTAACTAGCGGGCACTTGGACTATCTAGGTTAACTAATGGACCTCTGACTATGTAGGTTATCTAGCGGGCCCTTGGACTATGTACGTCCCCTAGTGGGCACTTGGATTATCTAGGTTAACTAACGGGCACTTGGACTATCTTGGTTACCTAGCAGGCACTTGGATTATGAAGGATGCCTAGCGGGCACTTGGACTATCTAGGTTACCCTGCGGGCACTTGGACTATCTAGGTTACTTAGCAGGCACTTGGATTATGAAGGATGCCTAGCGGGCATTGGACTATCTAGGTTACCTAACAGGCACGTGGACTATGTAGGTTAACTAGCGGACACTTGCACGATCTAGGTTAGCTAGCGGGCCATTACACTATGTAGGTTAACTAGCGGGCCCATGGATTATGTAGGTTTACTAGCAGGCACTTTGACTATCTAGGTTAACTAGCAGGCACTTGGACTATGTAGTTTCCCTAGCGGGCATTTGGACTATTTATGTTACCTAGCGGGAACTTGGACTATGTAGGTTACCTAACGGGCACTTGGACTATGTACGTCCCCTAGTGGGCACTTGGACTATCTAGGTTAACTAATGGGCACTTGGACTATGTAGGTTGCCTAGCGGGCACTTGGATTATGTAGGTTCCCTATCGGGCACTTGGATTATGTAGGTTCCCTATCGGGCACTTGGACTATGTAGGTTAACTAGCGGGCACTTGGACTGTCTAGGTAACCTAGCGGGCACTTGGACTCTCTAGGTTAACGAACGGGCACTTGGACTATGTAGGTAACCTTGCGGGCACTTGGACTGTCTAGGTTACCTAGCAGGCACTTTGAATATCTAGGATAACGAACGGGCACTTGGACTATGTAGGTTACCTAGCGGGCTCTTGGACTATGTAGGTTCCCTAGCGGGCACTTGGACTATTTAGGTTACCTAGCAGGCACTTTGACTATCTAGGTTAACTAACGGGCACTTGGACTATGTAGGTTGCCTAGCGAGCACTTGGACTATGTAGGTTCCCTAGCGGGCACTTGGACTCTTTAGGTTCCCTATCGGGTACTTGGACTGTCTATGTTAACTAGCGGGCAATTGGACTGTCTAGGTTACCTAGTGGGCACTTGGACTATGTAGTTTACCTAGCAGGCACTTGGACTATGTAGGTTAACTAGCAGGCACTTGGACTATCTAGGTTACCTAGAGGGCACTTGGACTATGTACGTTTCCTAGCGGGCACTTGGGCTATCTTCGTTTCCTAGCGGGCACTTGGACAATGTAGGTTAACGAACGGGCACTTGGACTATGTAGGTAACCTAATGGTTACTTAGACTGTCTAGGTTACCTAGCGGGGACTTGGACTATGTAGGTTAACTAGCGGGCACATGGACTATGTAGGATCCCTATCGGACATTTGTACTACTTATGTTAACTAGCGGGCACTTTGACTCTCTAGGTTAGCTAGCGGGCACTTGGACTATGTACATACCCTAGCGCACTTCGACTATCTAGGTTAACTAACGGGCACTAGGACTATCTAGGTTAACTAGCGGGCACTTGGACTATCTAGGTTACCTAGCAGGCACTTGGATTATGAAGGATCCCTAGCGGGCACTTGGACTATCTAGGTTAACTAGCGGGAACTTGGACTATCTAGGTTACCTAGAGGGCACATGGACTATGTACGTTCCCTAGCGGGCACTTGGGCTATCTACGTTACCTAGCGGGCACTTGGACTATGTAGGTAACCTAATGGTCACTTGGACTGTCTAGGTTACCTAGCGGGGACTTGGACTATGTAGGTTAACTAGCGGGCACTTGGACTATGTAGGATCCCTATCGGACATTTGTACTACTTAGGTTAACTAGAGGGCACTTTGACTCTCTACGTTAGCTAGCGGGCACTTGGACTATCTAGGTCAACTAGCGGGCCCTTATACTATGTAGGTTAACTAGCGGGCACTTGGACTATCTAGGTTAAATAATGGACCTTGGACTATGTAGGTTAACTAGCGAGCACTTGGACTATGTACGTCCCCTAGTGGGCACTTGGGCTATCTAGGTTAACTAACGGGCACTAGGATTATCTAGGTTAACTAGCGGGCACTTGGACTATATAGTTTAACTAGCGGACCTTGGACTATGTAGGTTAACTAGCGGGCCCTTGGACTATGTAGGTTAACTAGCGGGCACTTGGACTATCAAGGTCAACTAGCGGGCCCTTGTACTATGTAGGTTAACTAGCGGGCACTTGGACTATATAGGTTAACTAGCGGGCACTTGGACTATCTAGGTTAACTAACGGACCTCTGACTATGTAGGTTAACTAGCGGGCCCTTGGACTATGTACGTTCCCTATTGGGCACTTGGACTATCTAGGTTAACTAACGGGCACTTGGACTATCTAGGTTACCTAGCAGGCACTTGGATTATGAAGGATGCCTAGCGGGCACTTGGACTATCTAGGTTACCCTGCGGGCACTTGGACTATCTAGGTTACTTAGCAGGCACTTGGATTATGAAGGATGCCTAGCGGGCATTGGTCTATCTAGGTTACATAGCAGGCACGTGGAGTATGTAGGTTAACTAGCGGACACTTGCACGATTTAGGTTAACTAGCGGGCCATTGCAATAGGAAGGTTAACTAGTGGGCCCATGGATTATGTAGGTTTATTAGCAGGCACTTGGACTATCTAGGTTAACTAGCAGGCACTTGGACTATGTAGTTTCCCTAGCGGGCATTTGGACTATTTAGGTTACCATCGGGAACTTGGACTATGTAAGTTACCTAGCGGGCCCTTGGACTATGTACGTTCCCTAGTGGGCACTTGGACTATCTAGGTTAACTAACGGGCACTTGGACTATGTAGGTTGCCTAGCGGGCACTTGGACTATGTATGTTCCCTAGCGGGCACTTGGATTATGTAGGTTCCCTATCGGGCACTTGGACTATGTAGGTTAACTAGCAGGCATTTGGACTGTCTAGGTAACCTAGCGGGCACTTGGACTATCTCGGTTAACGAACGGGCCCTTGGACTATGTAGGTAACCTAGCGGGCACTTGGACTGTCTAGGTTACCTAGCGGGCACTTTGACTATCTAGGTTAACTAGCGGGCACTTGGACTATCTAGGTTAACTAACGGACCTTGGACTATGTAGGTTAACTAGCGGGCCCTTGGACTATGTACGTACCCTAGTGGTCACTTGGACTATCTAGGTTAACTAACGGGCACTAGGACTATCTAGGTTAACTAGTGATCACTTGGACTATGTAGGTTACCTAGCAGGCACTTGGATTATGAAGGATCCCTAGCGGTCACTTGGACTATCTGGGTTACCTAGCGGGCACTTGGACTGTGTAGGTTAACTAGCGGACACTTGCACGTTCTAGGTTAACTAGCGGGCCATTGCACTGTGTAGGTTAACTAGCGGGCGCATGGATTATGTAGGTTTACTAGCAGGCACTTGGACTATGTAGGTTACCTAGCGGGCACTTGGACTATGTACATCCCCTAGTGGGCACTTGGACTATCTAGGTTACCTAGCAGGCACTTGGACTATGTACGTCCCCTAGTGGGCACTTGGACTATCTAGGTTAACTAACGGGCACTTGGACTATGTAGTTTCCCTAGCGGGCATTTGGACTATTTAGGTTACCATCGGGAACTTGGACTATGTAGGTTACCTAAATGGCACTTGGACTATATACGTCCCCTAGTGGGCACTTGGACTATCTAGGTTAACTAACGGGCACTTAGACTATGTAGGTTGCCTAGCGGGCACTTGGATTATGTAGGTTCCCTATCGGGCACTTGGATTATGTAGGTTCCCTATCGGGCACTTGGACTATGTAGGTTAACTAGCGGGCACTTGGACTGTCTAGGTAACCTAGCGGGCACTTGGACTCTCTAGGTTAACGAACGGGCACTTGGACTATGTAGGTAACCTAGCGGGCACTTGGACTGTCTAGGTTACCTAGCAGGCACTTTGACTATCTAGGTTAACGAACGGGCCCTTGGACTATGTAGGTTAACTAGGAGGCACTTGGACTATATAGTTTAACTAGCGGGTACTTGGATTATCTAGGTTAACTAACGGACCTTGGACTATGTAGGTTAACTAGCGGGCCCTTGGACTATGTAGGTTGCCTAGCGAGCACTTGGACTATGTAGGTTCCCTGCGGGCAGTTGGAATATGTAGGTTCCCTATCGGGTACTTGGACTGTCTAGGTTAACTAGCGGGCAATTGGACTGTCTAGGTTACCTAGTGGGCACTTGGACTATGTAGTTTACCTAGCGAGCACTTGGACTATGTAGGTTAACTAGCGGGCACTTGGACTATCTAGGTTACCTAGAGGGCACTTGGACTATGTACGTTTCCTAGCGGGCACTTGGGCTATCTACGTTACCTAGCGGGCACTTGGACTATGTAGGTTAACAAAGGGCACTTGGACTATGTAGGTAACCTAATGGTCACTTGGACTGTCTAGGTTACCTAGCGGGGACTTGGACTATGTAGGTTAACTAACTGGCACTTGGACTTTCAAGGTCAACTAGCGGGCCCTTGTACTATGTAGGTTAACTAGCGGGCACTAGGACTATATAGGTTAACTAGTGGGCACTTGGACTATGTAGGTTAACTAACGGACCTTTGACTATGTAGGTTAACTAGCTGGCACTTGGACTTTCAAGGTCAACTAGCGGGCCCTTGGACTATGTACGTCCCCTAGTGGGCACTTGGACTATCTAGGTTAACTAACGGGCACTAGGACTATCTAGGTTAACTAGCGATCACTTGGACTATCTAGGTTACCTAGCAGGCACTTGGATTATGAAGGATGCCTAGCGGGCACTTGGACTATCTAGGTTACCTGGCAGGCACGTGGACTATGTAGGTTAACTAGCGGACACTTGCACGATCTAGGTTAACTAGCGGGCCATTACACTATGTAGGTTAACTAGCGGGCCAATGGTTTATGTAGGTTTACTAGCAGGCACTTGGACTATCTAGGTTAACTAGCAGGCACTTGGACTATGTAGTTTCCCTAGCGGGCATTTGGACTATTTAGGTTACCATCAGGAACTTGGACTATGTAGGTTCCCTAGCGGGCACTTGGATTATGTAGGTTCCCTATCGGGCACTTGGATTATGTAGGTTCCCTATCGGGCACATGGACTATGTAGGTTAACTAGCGGGCACTTGGACTGTCTAGGTCACCTAGCGGGCACTTGGACTATCTGGGTTAACGAATGGGCACTTGGACTATGTAGGTAACCTAGCGGGCACTTGGACTGTCTAGGTTGCCTAGCGGGCACTTTGACTATCTAGGTTAACGAACGGGCACTTGGACTATGTAGGTTACCTAGCGGGCACTTGGACTATGTAGGATCCCTATCGGACATTTGGACTACTTAGGTTAACTAGGGGGCACTTGGACTATCTAGGTTAACTAGCGGGCACTTGGACTATCTAGGTTAACTAGCGGACCTTGGACTATGTAGGTTAACTAGCAGGCCCTTGGACTATGTAGGTTAACTAGCGGGCACTTGGACTATCTCGGTTTCCTAGCCGGCACTCGGACTATGTACATACCCTAGCGCGCACTTGGACTATCTAGGTTACCTAGCAGGCACTTGGACTATGTACGTCCCCTAGTGGGTACTTGGACTATCTAGGTTAACTAATGGGCACTTGGACTATGTAGTTTCCCTAGCGGGCATTTGGACTATTTAGGTTACCATCGGGAACTTGGACTATGTAGGTTACCTAACGGGCACTTGGACTATGTACGTCCCCTAGTGGGCACTTGGACTATCTAGGTTAACTAATGGGCACTTGGACTATGTAGGTTGCCTAGCGGGCACTTGGATTATGTAGGTTCCCTATCGGGCACTTGGATTATGTAGGTTCCCTATCGGGCACTTGGACTATGTAGGTTAACTAGCGGGCACTTGGACTGTCTAGGTAACCTAGCGGGCACTTGGACTCTCTAGGTTAACGAACGGGCACTTGGACTATGTAGGTAACCTTGCGGGCACTTGGACTGTCTAGGTTACCTAGCAGGCACTTTGAATATCTAGGTTAACAAACGGGCACTTGGACTATGTAGGTTACCTAGCGGGCTCTTGGACTATGTAGGTTCCCTAGCGGGCACTTGGACTATTTAGGTTACCTAGCAGGCACTTTGACTATCTCGGTTAACGAACGAGCCCTTGGACTATGTAGGTAACCTAGCGGGCACTTGGACTGTCTAGGTTACCTAGCGGGCACTTTGACTATCTAGGTTAACTAGCGGTCACTTGGACTATCTAGGTTAACTAACGGACCTTGGACTATGTAGGTTAACTAGCGGGCCCTTGGACTATGTACGTACCCTAGTGGTCACTTGGACTATCTAGGTTAACTAAAGGGCACTAGGACTATCTCGGTTAACTAGTGATCACTTGGACTATGTAGGTTACCTAGCAGGCACTTGGATTATGAAGGATCCCTAGCGGGCACTTGGACTATCTGGGTTACCTAGCGGGCACTTGGACTGTGTAGGTTAACTAGCGGACACTTTCACGTTCTAGGTTAACTAGCGGGCCATTGCACTGTGTAGGTTAACTAGCGGGCGCATGGATTATGTAGGTTTACTAGCAGGCACTTGGACTATGTAGGTTACCTAGCGGGCACTTGGACTATGTACATCCCCTAGTGGGCACTTGGACTATCTAGGTTACCTAGCAGGCACTTGGACTATGTACGTCCCCTAGTGGGCACTTGGACTATCTAGGTTAACTAACGGGCACTTGGACTATGTAGTTTCCCTAGCGGGCATTTGGACTATTTAGGTTACCATCGGGAACTTGGACTATGTAGGTTACCTAAAGGGCACTTGGACTATATACGTCCCCTAGTGGGCACTTGGACTATCTAGGTTAACTAACGGGCACTTAGACTATGTAGGTTGCCTAGCGGGCACTTGGATTATGTAGGTTCCCTATCGGGCACTTGGATTATGTAGGTTCCCTATCGGGCACTTGGACTATGTAGGTTAACTAGCGGGCACTTGGACTGTCTAGGTAACCTAGCGGGCACTTGGACTCTCTAGGTTAACGAACGGGCACTTGGACTATGTAGGTAACCTAGCGGGCACTTGGACTGTCTAGGTTACCTAGCAGGCACTTTGACTATCTAGGTTAACGAAAGGGCCCTTGGACTATGTAGGTTACCTAGCGGGCACTTGGATTATGTAGGTTCCCTAGCGTGCACTTGTACTATTTAGGTTACCTAGCAGGCACTTTGACTATCTAGGTTAACTAACGGGCACTTGGACTATGTAGGTTGCCTAGCGAGCACTTGGACTATGTAGGTTCCCTAGCGGGCACTAGGACTCTGTAGGTTCCCTATCGGGTACTTGGACTGTCTAGGTTAACTAGCGGGCAATTGGACTGTCTAGGTTACCTAGTGGGCACTTGGACTATGTAGTTTACCTAGCGAGCACTTGGACTATGTAGGTTCCCTAGCGGGCACTTGGACTCTGTAGGTTCCCTATCGGGTACATGGACTGTCTAGGTTACCTAGTGGGCACTTGGACTATGTAGTTTACCTAGCAGGCACTTGGACTATGTAGGTTGACTAGCGGGCACTTGGACTATCTAGGTTGCGTAGGGGGCACTTGGACTATGTACGTTTCCTAGCGGGCACTTGGGCTATCTACGTTACCTAACGGGCACTTGGACTATGTAGGTTAACGAACGGGCACTTGGACTATGTAGGTAACCTAATGGTCACTTGGACTGTCTAGGTTACCTAGCGGGGACTTTGACTATCTAGGTTAACTAGCGGGCACTTGGACTATCTAGGTTAACTAACGGACCTTACCCTATGTAGGTTATCTAGCGGGCCCTTGGACTATGTACGTCCCCTAGTGGTCACTTGAACTATCTAGGTTAACTAACGGGCACTAGGACTATCTAGGTTAACTAGCGAGCACTTGGACTATGTAGGTTACCTAGCAGGCACTTGGATTATGAAGGATCCCTAGGGGGCACTTGGACTATCTGCGTTACCTAGCGGGCACTTGGACTAAGTAGGTTAACTAGCGGACACTTGCACGTTCTAGGTTAACTAGTGGGCCATTGCACTGTGTAGGTTAACTAGCGGGCGCATGGATTATGTAGGTTTACTAGCAGGCACTTGGACTATCTAGGTTAACTAGTAGGCACTTGGACTAAGTAGTTACTCTAGCGGGCATTTGGATTATTTAGGTTACCATCAGGAACTTGGACTATGTAGGTTATCTAGCGGGCACTTGGACTATGTACATCCCCTAGTGGGCACTTGGACTATCTAGGTTAACTAACGGGCACTTGGACTATGTAGGTTGCCTAGCGGGCACTTGGACTCTGTAGGTTCCCTAGCGGGCACTTGGATTATGTAGGTTCCCTATCGGGCACTTGGACTATGTAGGTTAACTAGCGGGCACTTGGACTGTCTAGGTAACCTAGCGGGCACTTGGACTATCTAGGTTAACGAACGGGCACTTGGACTATGTAGGTAACCTAGCGGGCACTTGGACTATCTAGGTTAACGAACGGGCACTTGGACTATGTAGTTAACCTAGCGGGCACTTGGACTGTCTAGGTTACCTAGCGGGCACTTTGACTATCTAGGTTAACGAACGGGCACTTGGGGTATGTAGGTTACCTAGCGGGCACTTGGACTATGTAGGATCCCTATCGGACATTTGGACTACTTAGGTTAACTAGCGGGCACTTGGACTATCCAGGTCAACTAGCGGGCCCTTGTACTATGAAGGTTAACTAGGAGGCTCTTGGACTATATAGTTTAACTAGCGGGTACTTGGATTATCTAGGTTAACTAACGGACCTTGGACTATGTAGGTTAACTAGCGGGCCCTTGGACTATGTAGGTTGCCTAGCGAGCACTTGGACTATGTAGGTTCCCTGCAGGCAGTTGGAATATGTAGGTTCCCTATCGGGTACTTGGACTGTCTAGGTTAACTAGCGGGCAATTGGACTGTCTAGGTTACCTAGTGGGCACTTGGACTATGTAGTGTACCTAGCGAGCACTTGGACTATGTAGGTTAACTAGCGGGCACTTGGACTATCTAGGTTACCTAGAGGGCACTTGGACTATGTACGTTTCCTAGCGGGCACTTGGGCTATCTACGTTACCTAGCGGGCACTTGGACTATGTAGGTTAACAAAGGGCACTTGGACTATGTAGGTAACCTAATGGTCACTTGGACTGTCTAGGTTACCTAGCGGGGACTTGGACTATGTAGGTTAACTAACTGGCACTTGGACTTTCAAGGTCAACTAGCGGGCCCTTGTACTATGTAGGTTAACTAGCGGGCACTAGGACTATATAGGTTAACTAGTGGGCACTTGGACTATGTAGGTTAACTAACGGACCTTTGACTATGTAGGTTAACTAGCTGGCACTTGGACTTTCAAGGTCAACTAGCGGGCCCTTGGACTATGTACGTCCCCTAGTGGGCACTTGGACTATCTAGGTTAACTAACGGGCACTAGGACTATCTAGGTTAACTAGCGGGCACTTGGACTATCTAGGTTACCTAGCAGGCACTTGGATTATGAAGGATGCCTAGCGGGCACTTGGACTATCTAGGTTACCTGGCAGGCACGTGGACTATGTAGGTTAACTAGCGGACACTTGCACGATCTAGGTTAACTAGCGGGCCATTACACTATGTAGGTTAACTAGCGGGCCCATGGATTATGTAGGTTTACTAGCAGGCACTTGGACTATCTAGGTTAACTAGCAGGCACTTGGATTATGTAGTTTCCCTAGCGGGCATTTGGACTATTTAGGTTACCATCAGGAACTTGGACTATGTAGGTTCCCTAGCGGGCACTTGGATTATGTAGGTTCCCTATCGGGCACTTGGATTATGTAGGTTCCCTATCGGGCACATGGACTATGTAGGTTAACTAGCGGGCACTTGGACTGTCTAGGTCACCTAGCGGGCACTTGGACTATCTGGGTTAACGAATGGGCACTTGGACTATGTAGGTAACCTAGCGGGCACTTGGACTGTCTAGGTTGCCTAGCGGGCACTTTGACTATCTAGGTTAACGAACGGGCACTTGGACTATGTAGGTTACCTAGCGGGCACTTGGACTATGTAGGATCCCTATCGGACATTTGGACTACTTAGGTTAACTAGCGGGCACTTGGACTATCTAGGTTAACTAGCGGGCACTTGGACTATCTAGGTTAACTAGCGGACCTTGGACTATGTAGGTTAACTAGCAGGCCCTTGGACTATGTAGGTTAACTAGCGGGCACTTGGACTATCTCGGTTTCCTAGCCGGCACTCGGACTATGTACATACCCTAGCGCGCACTTGGACTATCTAGGTTACCTAGCAGGCACTTGGACTATGTACGTCCCCTAGTGGGTACTTGGACTATCTAGGTTAACTAATGGGCACTTGGACTATGTAGTTTCCCTAGCGGGCATTTGGACTATTTAGGTTACCATCGGGAACTTGGACTATGTAGGTTACCTAACGGGCACTTGGACTATGTACGTCCCCTAGTGGGCACTTGGACTATCTAGGTTAACTAATGGGCACTTGGACTATGTAGGTTGCCTAGCGGGCACTTGGATTATGTAGGTTCCCTATCGGGCACTTGGATTATGTAGGTTCCCTATCGGGCACTTGGACTATGTAGGTTAACTAGCGGGCACTTGGACTGTCTAGGTAACCTAGCGGGCACTTGGACTCTCTAGGTTAACGAACGGGCACTTGGACTATGTAGGTAACCTTGCGGGCACTTGGACTGTCTAGGTTACCTAGCAGGCACTTTGAATATCTAGGTTAACGAACGGGCACTTGGACTATGTAGGTTACCTAGCGGGCTCTTGGACTATGTAGGTTCCCTAGCGGGCACTTGGACTATTTAGGTTACCTAGCAGGCACTTTGACTATCTAGGTTAACTAACGGGCACTTGGACTATGTAGGTTGCCTAGCGAGCACTTGGACTATGTAGGTTCCCTAGCGGGCACTTGGACTCTTTAGGTTCCCTATCGGGTACTTGGACTGTCTAGGTTAACTAGCGGGCAATTGGACTGTCTAGGTTACCTAGTGGGCACTTGGACTATGTAGTTTACCTAGCAGGCACTTGGACTATGTAGGTTAACTAGCGGGCCCTTGGACTATCTAGGTTACCTAGAGGGCACTTGGACTATGTACGTTTCCTAGCGGGCACTTGGGCTATCTTCGTTACCTAGCGGGCACTTGGACAATGTAGGTTAACGAACGGGCACTTGGACTATGTAGGTAACCTAATGGTTACTTAGACTGTCTAGGTTACCTAGCGGGGACTTGGACTATGTAGGTTAACTAGCGGGCACATGGACTATGTAGGATCCCTATCGGACATTTGTACAACTTATGTTAACTAGCGGGCACTTTGACTCTCTAGGTTAGCTAGCGGGCACTTGGACTATGTACATACCCTAGCGCGCACTTCGACTATCTAGGTTAACTAACGGGCACTAGGACTATCTAGGTTAACTAGCGGGCACTTGGACTATCTAGGTTACCTAGCAGGCACTTGGATGATGAAGGATCCCTAGCGGGCACTTGGACTATCTAGGTTAACTAGCGGGAACTTGGACTATCTAGGTTACCTAGAGGGCACATGGACTATGTACGTTCCCTAGCGGGCACTTGGGCTATCTACGTTACCTAGCGGGCACTTGGACTATGTAGGTAACCTAATGGTCACTTGGACTGTCTAGGTTACCTAGCGGGGACTTGGACTATGTAGGTTAACTAGCGGGCACTTGGACTATGTAGGATCCCTATCGGACATTTGTACTACTTAGGTTAACTAGAGGGCACTTTGACTCTCTACGTTAGCTAGCGGGCACTTGGACTATCTAGGTCAACTAGCGGGCCCTTATACTATGTAGGTTAACTAGCGGGCACTTGGACTATCTAGGTTAAATAATGGACCTTGGACTATGTAGGTTAACTAGCGAGCACTTGGACTATGTACGTCCCCTAGTGGGCTCTTGGGCTATCTAGGTTAACTAACGGGCACTAGGATTATCTAGGTTAACTAGCGGGCACTTGGACTATATAGTTTAACTAGCGGACCTTGGACTATGTAGGTTAACTAGCGGGCCCTTGGACTATGTAGGTTAACTAGCGGGCACTTGGACTATCAAGGTCAACTAGCGGGCCCTTGTACTATGTAGGTTAACTAGCGGGCACTTGGACTATATAGGTTAACTAGCGGGCACTTGGACTATCTAGGTTAACTAACGGACCTCTGACTATGTAGGTTAACTAGCGGGCCCTTGGACTATGTACGTTCCCTATTGGGCACTTGGACTATCTAGGTTAACTAACGGGCACTTGGACTATCTAGGTTACCTAGCAGGCACTTGGATTATGAAGGATGCCTAGCGGGCACTTGGACTATCTAGGTTACCCTGCGGGCACTTGGACTATCTAGGTTACTTAGCAGGCACTTGGATTATGAAGGATGCCTAGCGGGCATTGGTCTATCTAGGTTACATAGCAGGCACGTGGAGTATGTAGGTTAACTAGCGGACACTTGCACGATTTAGGTTAACTAGCGGGCCATTGCAATAGGAAGGTTAACTAGTGGGCCCATGGATTATGTAGGTTTATTAGCAGGCACTTGGACTATCTAGGTTAACTAGCAGGCACTTGGACTATGTAGTTTCCCTAGCGGGCATTTGGACTATTTAGGTTACCATCGGGAACTTGGACTATGTAAGTTACCTAGCGGGCCCTTGGACTATGTACGTTCCCTAGTGGGCACTTGGACTATCTAGGTTAACTAACGGGCACTTGGACTATGTAGGTTGCCTAGCGGGCACTTGGACTATGTATGTTCCCTAGCGGGCACTTGGATTATGTAGGTTCCCTATCGTGCACTTGGACTATGTAGGTTAACTAGCAGGCATTTGGACTGTCTAGGTAACCTAGCGGGCACTTGGACTATCTCGGTTAACGAACGGGCCCTTGGACTATGTAGGTAACCTAGCGGGCACTTGGACTGTCTAGGTTACCTAGCGGGCACTTTGACTATCTAGGTTAACTAGCGGGCACTTGGACTATCTAGGTTAACTAACGGACCTTGGACTATGTAGGTTAACTAGCGGGCCCTTGGACTATGTACGTACCCTAGTGGTCACTTGGACTATCTAGGTTAACTAACGGGCACTAGGACTATCTCGGTTAACTAGTGATCACTTGGACTATGTAGGTTACCTAGCAGGCACTTGGATTATGAAGGATCCCTAGCGGGCACTTGGACTATCTGGGTTACCTAGCGGGCACTTGGACTGTGTAGGTTAACTAGCGGACACTTTCACGTTCTAGGTTAACTAGCGGGCCATTGCACTGTGTAGGTTAACTAGCGGGCGCATGGATTATGTAGGTTTACTAGCAGGCACTTGGACTATGTAGGTTACCTAGCGGGCACTTGGACTATGTACATCCCCTAGTGGGCACTTGGACTATCTAGGTTACCTAGCAGGCACTTGGACTATGTACGTCCCCTAGTGGGCACTTGGACTATCTAGGTTAACTAACGGGCACTTGGACTATGTAGTTTCCCTAGCGGGCATTTGGACTATTTAGGTTACCATCGGGAACTTGGACTATGTAGGTTACCTAAAGGGCACTTGGACTATATACGTCCCCTAGTGGGCACTTGGACTATCTAGGTTAACTAACGGGCACTTGGACTATGTAGGTTGCCTAGCGGGCACTTGGATTATGTAGGTTCCCTATCGGGCACTTGGATTATGTAGGTTCCCTATCGGGCACTTGGACTATGTAGGTTAACTAGCGGGCACTTGGACTGTCTAGGTAACCTAGCGGGCACTTGGACTCTCTAGGTTAACGAACGGGCACTTGGACTATGTAGGAAACCTAGCGGGCACTTGGACTGTCTAGGTTACCTAGCAGGCACTTTGACTATCTAGGTTAACGAACGGGCCCTTGGACTATGTAGGTTAACTAGGAGGCACTTGGACTATATAGTTTAACTAGCGGGTACTTGGATTATCTAGGTTAACTAACGGACCTTGGACTATGTAGGTTAACTAGCGGGCCCTTGGACTATGTAGGTTGCCTAGCGAGCACTTGGACTATGTAGGTTCCCTGCGGGCAGTTGGAATATGTAGGTTCCCTATCGGGTACTTGGACTGTCTAGGTTAACTAGCGGGCAATTGGACTGTCTAGGTTACCTAGTGGGCACTTGGACTATGTAGTTTACCTAGCGAGCACTTGGACTATGTAGGTTAACTAGCGGGCACTTGGACTATCTAGGTTACCTAGAGGGCACTTGGACTATGTACGTTTCCTAGCGGGCACTTGGGCTATCTACGTTACCTAGCGGGCACTTGGACTATGTAGGTTAACAAAGGGCACTTGGACTATGTAGGTAACCTAATGGTCACTTGGACTGTCTAGGTTACCTAGCGGGGACTTGGACTATGTAGGTTAACTAACTGGCACTTGGACTTTCAAGGTCAACTAGCGGGCCCTTGTACTATGTAGGTTAACTAGCGGGCACTAGGACTATATAGGTTAACTAGTGGGCACTTGGACTATGTAGATTAACTAACGGACCTTTGACTATGTAGGTTAACTAGCTGGCACTTGGACTTTCAAGGTCAACTAGCGGGCCCTTGGACTATGTACGTCCCCTAGTGGGCACTTGGACTATCTAGGTTAACTAACGGGCACGAGGACTATCTAGGTTAACTAGCGGGCACTTGGACTATCTGGGTTACCTAGCAGGCACTTGGATTATGAAGGATGCCTAGCGGGCACTTGGACTATCTAGGTTACCTGGCAGGCACGTGGACTATGTAGGTTAACTAGCGGACACTTGCACGATCTAGGTTAACTAGCGGGCCATTACACTATGTAGGTTAACTAGCGGGCCCATGGATTATGTAGGTTTACTAGCAGGCACTTGGACTATCTAGGTTAACTAGCAGGCACTTGGACTATGTAGTTTCCCTAGCGGGCATTTGGACTATTTAGGTTACCATCAGGAACTTGGACTATGTAGGTTCCCTAGCGGGCACTTGGATTATGTAGGTTCCCTATTGGGCACTTGGATTATGTAGGTTCCCTATCGGGCACATGGACTATGTAGGTTAACTAGCGGGCACTTGGACTGTCTAGGTCACCTAGAGGGCACCTGGAGTATCTGGGTTAACGAATGGGCACTTGGACTATGTAGGTAACCTAGCGGGCACTTGGACTGTCTAGGTTACCTAGCGGGCACTTTGACTATATAGGTTAACGAACGGGCACTTGGACTATGTAGGTTACCTAGCGGGCACTTGGACTATGTAGGATCCCTATCGGACATTTGGACTACTTAGGTTAACTAGCGGGCACTTGGACTATCTAGGTTAACTAGCGGGCACTTGGACTATCTAGGTTAACTAGCGGACCTTGGACTATGTAGGTTAAGTAGCAGGCCCTTGGACTATGTAGGTTAACTAGCGGGCACTTGGACTATCTAGGTTTCCTAGCCGGCACTCGGACTATGTACATACCCTAGCGCGCACTTGGACTATCTAGGTTACCAAGCAGGCACTTGGACTATGTACGTCCCCTAGTGGGTACTTGGACTATCTAGGTTAACTAACGGGCACTTGGACTATGTAGTTTCCCTAGCGGGCATTTGGACTATTTAGGTTACCATCGGGAACTTGGACTATGTAGGTTACCTAACGGGCACTTGGACTATGTACGTCCCCTAGTGGGCACTTGGACTATCTAGGTTAACTAATGGGCACTTGGACTATGTAGGTTGCCTAGCGGGCACTTGGATTATGTAGGTTCCCTATCGGGCACTTGGATTATGTAGGTTCCCTATCGGGCACTTGGACTATGTAGGTTAACTAGCGGGCACTTGGACTGTCTAGGTAACCTAGCGGGCACTTGGACTCTCTAGGTTAACGAAGGGGCACTTGGACTATGTAGGTAACCTTGCGGGCACTTGGACTGTCTAGGTTACCTAGCAGGCACTTTGAATATCTAGGTTAACGAACGGGCACTTGGACTATGTAGGTTACCTAGCGGGCTCTTGGACTATGTAGGTTCCCTAGCGGGCACTTGGACTCTTTAGGTTCCCTATCGGGTACTTGGACTGTCTAGGTTAACTAGCGGGCAATTGGACTGTCTAGGTTACCTAGCGGGCACTTGGACAATGTAGGTTAACAAACGGGCACTTGGACTATGTAGGTAACCTAATGGTTACTTGGACTGTCTAGGTTACCTAGCGGGGACTTGGACTATGTAGGTTAACTAGCGGGCACTTGGACTATGTAGGATCCCTATCGAACATTTGTACTACTTATGTTAACTAGTGGGCACTTTGACTCTCTAGGTTAGCTAGCGGGCACTTGGACTATGTACATACCCTGGCGCGCACTTCGACTATCTAGGTTAACTAACGGGCACTAGGACTATCTAGGTTAACTAGCGGGCACTTGGACTATCTAGGTTACCTAGCAGGCACTTGGATTATGAAGGATCCCTAGGGGGCACTTGGACTATCTAGGTTAACTAGCGGGAACTTGGACTATCTAGGTTACCTAGAGGGCACATGGACTATGTACGTTCCCTAGCGGGCACTTAGGCTATCTACATTACCTAGCGGGCACTTGGACTATGTAGGTAACCTAATGGTCACTTGGACTGTCTAGGTTACCTAGCGGGGACTTGGACTATGTAGGTTAACTAGCGGGCACTTGGACTATGTAGCATCCCTCTCGGACATTTGTACTACTTAGGTTAACTAGAGGGCACTTTGACTCTCTACGTTAGCTAGCGGGCACTTGGGCTATCTAGGTCAACTAGCGGGCCCTTATACTATGTAGGTTAACTAGCGGGCACTTGGACTATCTAGGTTAAATAACGGACCTTGGACTATGTAGGTTAACTAGCGAGCACTTGGACTATGTACGTCCCCTAGTGGGCACTTGGGCTATCTAGGTTAACTAACGGGCACTAGGATTATCTAGGTTAACTAGCGGGCACTTGGACTATATAGTTTAACTAGCGGACCTTGGACTATGTAGGTTAACTAGCGGGCCCTTGGACTATGTAGGTTAACTAGCGGGCACTTGGACTATCAAGGTCAACTAGCGGGCCCTTGTACTATGTAGGTTAACTAGCGGGCACTTGGACTATATAGGTTAACTAGCGGGCACTTGGACTATCTAGGTTAACTAACGGACCTCTGACTATGTAGGTTAACTAGCGGGCCCTTGGACTATGTACGTTCCCTAGTGGGCACTTGGACTATCTAGGTTAACTAACGGGCACTTGGACTATCTAGGTTACCTAGCAGGCACTTGGATTATGAAGGATGCCTAGCGGGCACTTGGACTATCTAGGTTATCCTGCGGGCACTTGGACTATCTAGGTTACTTAGCAGGCACTTGGATTATGAAGGATGCCTAGCGGGCATTGGACTATCTACTTTACCTAGCAGGCACGTGGAGTATGTAGGTTAACTAGCGGACACTTGCACGATTTAGGTTAACTAGCGGGCCATTGCAATAGGAAGGTTAACTAGCGGGCCCATGGATTATGTAGGTTTATTAGCAGGCACTTGGACTATCTAGGTTAACTAGCAGGCACTTGGACTATGTAGTTTCCCTAGCGGGCATTTGGACTATTTAGGTTACCATCGGGAACTTGGACTATGTAAGTTACCTAGCGGGCCCTTGGACTATGTACGTCCCCTAGTGGGCACTTGGACTATCTAGGTTAACTAACGGGCACTTAGACTATGTAGGTTGCCTAGCGGGCACTTGGACTATGTATGTTCCCTAGCGGGCACTTGGATTATGTAGGTTCCCTATCGGGCACTTGGACTATGTAGGTTAACTAGCAGGCATTTGGACTGTCTAGGTAACCTAGCGGGCACTTGGACTATCTCGGTTAACGAACGGGCCCTTGGACTATGTAGGTAACCTAGCGGGCACGTGGACTGTCTAGGTTACCTAGCGGGCACTTTGACTATCTAGGTTAACTAGCGGGCACTTGGACTATCTAGGTTAACTAACGGACCTTGGACTATGTAGGTTAACTAGCGGGCCCTTGGACTATGTACGTACCCTAGTGGTCACTTGGACTATCTAGGTTAACTAACGGGCACTAGGACTATCTAGGTTAACTAGTGATCACTTGGACTATGTAGGTTACCTAGCAGGCACTTGGATTATGAAGGATGCCTAGCGGGCACTTGGACTATCTAGGTTACCTGGCAGGCACGTGGACTATGTAGGTTAACTAGCGGACACTTGCACGATCTAGGTTAACTAGCGGGCCATTACACTATGTAGGTTAACTAGCGGGCCCATGGATTATGTAGGTTTACTAGCAGGCACTTGGACTATCTAGGTTAACTAGCAGGCACTTGGACTATGTAGTTTCCCTAGCGGGCATTTGGACTATTTAGGTTACCATCAGGAACTTGGACTATGTAGGTTCCCTAGCGGGCACTTGGATTATGTAGGTTCCCTATCGGGCACTTGGATTATGTAGGTTCCCTATCGGGCACATGGACTATGTAGGTTAACTAGCGGGCACTTGGACTGTCTAGGTCACCTAGAGGGCACTTGGACTATCTGGGTTAACGAATGGGCACTTGGACTATGTAGGTAACCTAGCGGGCACTTGGACTGTCTAGGTTACCTAGCGGGCACTTTGACTATCTAGGTTAACGAACGGGCACTTGGACTATGTAGGTTACCTAGCGGGCACTTGGACTATGTAGGATCCCTATCGGACATTTGGACTACTTAGGTTAACTAGCGGGCACTTGGACTATCTAGGTTAACTAGCGGGCACTTGGACTATCTAGGTTAACTAGCGGACCTTGGACTATGTAGGTTAAGTAGCAGGCCCTTGGACTATGTAGGTTAACTAGCGGGCACTTGGACTATCTAGGTTTCCTAGCCGGCACTCGGACTATGTACATACCCTAGCGCGCACTTGGACTATCTAGGTTACCAAGCAGGCACTTGGACTATGTACGTCCCCTAGTGGGTACTTGGACTATCTAGGTTAACTAACGGGCTCTTGGCCTATGTAGTTTCCCTAGCGGGCATTTGGACTATTTAGGTTACCATCGGGAACTTGGACTATGTAGGTTACCTAACGGGCACTTGGACTATGTACGTCCCCTAGTGGGCACTTGGACTATCTAGGTTAACTAATGGGCACTTGGACTATGTAGGTTGCCTAGCGGGCACTTGGATTATGTAGGTTCCCTATCGGGCACTTGGATTATGTAGGTTCCCTATCGGGCACTTGGACTATGTAGGTTAACTAGCGGGCACTTGGACTGTCTACGTAACCTAGCGGGCACTTGGACTCTCTAGGTTAACGAACGGGCACTTGGACTATGTAGGTAACCTTGCGGGCACTTGGACTGTCTAGGTTACCTAGCAGGCACTTTGAATATCTAGGTTAACGAACGGGCACTTGGACTATGTAGGTTACCTAGCGGGCTCTTGGACTATGTAGGTTCCCTAGCGGGCACTTGGACTCTTTAGGTTCCCTATCGGGTACTTGGACTGTCTAGGTTAACTAGCGGGCAATTGGACTGTCTAGGTTACCTAGTGGGCACTTGGACTATGTAGTTTACCTAGCAGGCACTTGGACTATGTAGGTTAACTAGCGGGCACTTGGACTATCTAGGTTACCTAGAGGGCACTTGGACTATGTACGTTTCCTAGCGGGCACTTGGGCTATCTTCGTTACCTAGCGGGCACTTGGACAATGTAGGTTAACGAACGGGCACTTGGACTATGTAGGTAACCTAATGGTTACTTGGACTGTCTAGGTTACCTAGCGGGGACTTGGACTATGTAGGTTAACTAGCGGGCACTTGGACTATGTAGGATCCCTATCGGACATTTGTACTACTTATGTTAACTAGTGGGCACTTTGACTCTCTAGGTTAGCTAGCGGGCACTTGGACTATGTACATACCCTAGCGCGCACTTCGACTATCTAGGTTAACTAACGGGCACTAGGACTATCTAGGTTAACTAGCGGGCACTTGGACTATCTAGGTTACCTAGCAGGCACTTGGATTATGAAGGATCCCTAGCGGGCACTTGGACTATCTAGGTTAACTAGCGGGAACTTGGACTATCTAGGTTACCTAGAGGGCACATGGACTATGTACGTTCCCTAGCGGGCACTTAGGCTATCTACGTTACCTAGCGGGCACTTGGACTATGTAGGTAACCTAATGGTCACTTGGACTGTCTAGGTTACCTAGCGGGGACTTGGACTATGTAGGTTAACTAGCGGGCACTTGGACTATGTAGCATCCCTCTCGGACATTTGTACTACTTAGGTTAACTAGAGGGCACTTTGACTCTCTACGTTAGCTAGCGGGCACTTGGACTATCTAGGTCAACTAGCGGGCCCTTATACTATGTAGGTTAACTAGCGGGCACTTGGACTATCTAGGTTAAATAACGGACCTTGGACTATGTAGGTTAACTAGCGAGCACTTGGACTATGTACGTCCCCTAGTGGGCACTTGGGCTATCTAGGTTAACTAACGGGCACTAGGATTATCTAGGTTAACTAGCGGGCACTTGGACTATATAGTTTAACTAGCGGACCTTGGACTATGTAGGTTAACTAGCGGGCCCTTGGACTATGTAGGTTAACTAGCGGGCACTTGGACTATCAAGGTCAACTAGCGGGCCCTTGTACTATGTAGGTTAACTAGCGGGCACTTGGACTATATAGGTTAACTAGCGGGCACTTGGACTATCTAGGTTAACTAACGGACCTCTGACTATGTAGGTTAACTAGCGGGCCCTTGGACTATGTACGTTCCCTAGTGGGCACTTGGACTATCTAGGTAAACTAACGGGCACTTGGACTATCTAGGTTACCTAGCAGGCACTTGGATTATGAAGGATGCCTAGCGGGCACTTGGACTATCTAGGTTATCCTGCGGGCACTTGGACTATCTAGGTTACTTAGCAGGCACTTGGATTATGAAGGATGCCTAGCGGGCATTGGACTATCTACGTTACCTAGCAGGCACGTGGAGTATGTAGGTTAACTAGCGGACACTTGCAAGATTTAGGTTAACTAGCGGGCCATTGCAATAGGAAGGTTAACTAGCGGGCCCATGGATTATGTAGGTTTATTAGCAGGCACTTGGACTATCTAGGTTAACTAGCAGGCACTTGGACTATGTAGTTTCCCTAGCGGGCATTTGGACTATTTAGGTTACCATCGGGAACTTGGACTATGTAAGTTACCTAGCGGGCCCTTGGACTATGTACGTCCCCTAGTGGGCACTTGGACTATCTAGGTTAACTAACGGGCACTTGGATTATGTAGGTTGCCTAGCGGGCACTTGGACTATGTATGTTCCCTAGCGGGCACTTGGACTATGTAGGTTAACTAGCAGGCATTTGGACTGTCTAGGTAACCTAGCGGGCACTTGGACTATCTCGGTTAACGAACGGGCCCTTGGACTATGTAGGTAACCTAGCGGGCCCTTGGACTATGTACGTACCCTAGTGGTCACTTGGACTATCTAGGTTAACTAACGGGCACTAGGACTATCTAGGTTAACTAGTGATCACTTGGACTATGTAGGTTACCTAGCAGGCACTTGGATTACGAAGGATCCCTAGCGGGCACTTGGACTATCTGGGTTACCTAGCGGGCACTTGGACTATGTAGGTTAACTAGCGGACACTTGCACGTTCTAGGTTAACTAGCGGGCCATTGCACTGTGTAGGTTAACTAGCGGGCGCATGGATTATGTAGGTTTACTAGCAGGCACTTGGACTATGTAGGTTACCTAGCGGGCACTTGGATTATGTACATCCCCTAGTGGGCACTTGGACTATCTAGGTTACCTAGCAGGCACTTGGACTATGTACGTCCCCTAGTGGGCACTTGGACTATCTAGGTTAACTAACGGGCACTTGGACTATGTAGTTTCCCTAGCGGGCATTTGGACTATTTAGGTTACCATCGGGAACTTGGACTATGTAGGTTACCTAAAGGGCACTTGGACTATATACGTCCCCTAGTGGGCACTTGGACTATCTAGGTTAACTAACGGGCACTTGGACTATGTAGGTTGCCTAGCGGGCACTTGGATTATGTAGGTTCCCTATCGGGCACTTGGATTATGTAGGTTCCCTATCGGGCACTTGGACTATGTAGGTTAACTAGCGGGCACTTGGACTGTCTAGGTAACCTAGCGGGCACTTGGACTCTCTAGGTTAACGAACGGGCACTTGGACTATGTAGGTAACCTAGCGGGCACTTGGACTGTCTAGGTTACCTAGCAGGCACTTTGACTATCTAGGTTAACGAACGGGCCCTTGGACTATGTAGGTTACCTAGCGGGCACTTGGACTATGTAGGTTCCCTAGCGTGCACTTGTACTATTTAGGTTACCTAGCAGGCACTTTGACTATCTAGGTTAACTAACGGGCACTTGGACTATGTAGGTTGCCTAGCGAGCACTTGGACTATGTAGGTTCCCTAGCGGGCACTTGGACTCTGTAGGTTCCCTATCGGGTACTTGGACTGTCTAGGTTAACTAGCGGGCAATTGGACTGTCTAGGTTACCTAGTGGGCACTTGGACTATGTAGTTTACCTAGCGAGCACTTGGACTATGTAGGTTCCCTAGCGGGCACTTGGACTCTGTAGGTTCCCTATCGGGTACATGGACTGTCTAGGTTAACTAGCGGGCAATTGGACTGTCTAGGTTACCTAGTGGGCACTTGGACTATGTAGTTTACCTAGCAGGCACTTGGACTATGTAGGTTCCCTAGCGGGCACTTGGACAATGTACGTTCCCTATCGGGTACTTGGACTGTCTAGGTTAACTAGAGGGTAATTGGACTGTCTAGGTTACCTAGTGGGCACTTGGACTATGTAGGTTGACCAGCGGGCACTTGGACTATCTAGGTTACCTAGGGGGCACTTGGACTATGTACGTTTCCTAGCGGGCACTTGGGCTATCTACGTTACCTAACGGGCACTTGGACTATGTAGGTTAACGAACGGGCACTTGGATTATGTAGGTAACCTAATGGTCACTTGGACTGTCTAGGTTACCTAGCGGGGACTTTGACTATCTAGGTTAACTAGCGGGCACTTGGAATATCTAGGTTAACTAACGGACCTTGGACTATGTAGGTTAACTAGCGGGCCCTTGGACTATGTACGTCCCTTAATGGTCACTTGGACTATCTAGGTTAACTAACGGGCACTAGGACTATCTAGGTTAACTAGCGGGCACTTGGACTATGTAGGTTACCTAGCAGGCACTTGGATTATGAAGGATCCCTAGCGGGCCCTTGGACTATCTGGGTTACCTAGCGGACACTTGGACTATGTAGGTTAACTAGCGGACACTTGCACGTTCTAGGTTAACTAGCGGGCCATTGCACTGTGTAGGTTAACTAGCGGGCGCATGGATTATGTAGGTTTACTAGCAGGCACTTGGACTATCTAGGTTAACTAATAGGCACTTGGACTAAGTAGTTACTCTAGCGGGCATTTGGACTATTTAGGTTACCATCGGGAACTTGGACTATGTAGGTTACCTAGCGGGCACTTGGACTATGTACATCCCCTAGTGGGCACTTGGACTATCTAGGTTAACTAACGGGCACTTGGACTATGTAGGTTGCCTATCGGGCACTTGGACTATGTTGGTCCCTAGCGGGCACTTGGATTATGTAGGTTCCCTATCGGGCACTTGGACTATGTAGGTTAACTAGCGGGCACATGGACTGTCTAGGTAACCTAGCGGGCACTTTGACTATCTAGGTTAACGAACGGGCACTTGGACTATGTAGGTTACCTAGCGGGCACTTGGACTATGTAGGATCCCTATCGGATATTTGGACTACTTAGGTTAACTAGTGGGCACTTGGACTATCTAGGTTAACTAGCGGGCACTTGGACTATCTAGGTCAACTAGCGGTCCCTTGTACTATGTAGGTTAACTAGCAGGCACTTGGACTATATAGTTTAACTAGCGGACCTTGGACTATGTAGGTTAACTAGCGGGCACTTGGACTATCAAGGTCAATTAGCGGGCCCTTGTACTATGTAGGTTAACTAGCGGGCACTTGGACTATATAGGTTAACTAGCGGGTATTTGGATTATCTAGGTTAACTAACGGACCTTGGACTATGTAGGTTAACTAGCGGGCCCTTGGACTATGTAGGTTGCCTAGCGAGCACTTGGACTATGTAGGTTCCCTGCGGGCAGTTGGAATATGTAGGTTCCCTATCGGGTACTTGGACTGTCTAGGTTAACTAGCGGGCAATTGGACTGTCTAGGTTACCTAGTGGGCACTTGGACTATGTAGTTTACCTAGCGAGCACTTGGATTATGTAGGTTAACTAGCGGGCACTTGGACTATTAGTTTACCTAGAGGGCACTTGGTCTATGTACGTTTCCTAGCGGGCACTGGGGCTATCTAGGTTACCTAGCGGGCACTTGGACTATGTAGGTTAACAAAGGGCACTTGGACTATGTAGGTAACCTAATGGTCACTTGGACTGTCTAGGTTACCTCGCGGGGACTTGGACTATGTAGGTTAACTAGCGGGCACATGGACTATGTAGGATCCCTATCGGACATTTGTACTACTTAGGTTAACTAGCGGGCACTTTGAATATCTAGGTTAACTAGCGGGCACTTGGACTATCTAGGTCAACTAGCGGGCCCTTGTACTATGTAGGTTAACTAGCGGGCACTTGGACTATATAGTTTAACTAGCGGACATTGGACTATGTAGGTTAACTAGCGGGCCCTTGGACTATGTAGGTTAACTAACTGGCACTTGGACTTTCAAGGTCAACTAGCGGGCCCTTGTACTATGTAGGTTAATAGCGGGCAATAGGACTATATAGGTTAACTAGCGGGCACTTGGACTGTATAGGTTAACTAACGGACCTTTGACTATGTAGGTTAACTAGCTGGCACTTGGGCTTTCAAGGTCAACTAGCGGGCCCTTGGACTATGTACGTCCCCTAGTGGGCACTTGGACTATCTAGGTTAACTAACGGGCACTAGGACTATCTAGGTTAACTAGTGGGCACTTGGACTATCTAGATAACCTAGCAGGCACTTGGATTATGAAGGATGCCTAGCGGGCACTTGGACTATCTAGGTTACCTAGCAGGTACGTGGACTATGTAGGTTAACTAGCGGACACTTGCACGATCTAGGTTAACTAGCGGGCCATTACACTATGTAGGTTAACTAGCGGGCCCATGGATTATGTAGGTTTACTAGCAGGCACTTGGACTATCTAGGTTAACTAGCAGGCACTTGGACTATGTAGTTTCCCTAGCGGGCATTTGGACTATTTAGGTTACCATCGGGAAATTGGACTATGTAGGTTCCCTAGCGGGCACTTGGATTATGTAGGTTCCCTATCGGGCACTTTGATTATGTAGGTTCCCTATCGGGCACATGGACTATGAAGGTTAACTAG